>NC_057809.1:405447824-405457360 GCF_018294505.1 Triticum aestivum | reverse complement strand
GCCCCGCTCCGCCTCGACGCCGGCGGCCGCCGACTCACCATACCACCGACTGCCGCGCACCGCCCAGAGTTCCCCTCGTCGCCCCGCCGCCTCCTCTCGCCGGCGCCGCCCGGATCAGGCCGGCTCTGCCCACCCCGGCCTCCTCCGGTCACTTCTCCGGCGGAGATCCGGCGAGACCCGCCGCCGCCCCGAAGTCCGTGCCCGATCTGGATCCGGTGCTACAGTAAACCCTAGGGTCGACTTTTGCCTCTCTGTAAGTCCCCAGTTTTTCCATATTTTTAGCATTGTTCATCGCATCGTAACTCCGCATCCGTAGCGCCAATTTGCGCGTGTAGCATATAAAAATGTTCATCTCAGAGAGTATATCATTTCATCTCATTGCATCATTTTAATTTGAGCTCATCTTAATGCCCTAAATGCTGTTGAAAGAGGACTATATGGTTAAATTGTCAGATCTGTTTCATCAAATAGCTAGTTGTCATTTTTGCCATGATTAATGTGTGCATGATATGCTCCTGAGCTCTACATGAGTTTTTTATATGCCATGCCATCTTTACAGAGGTGCTTACCATGTATTTTTGTGATATGTGTGGTGACTAGCACAAGCTTGAAAAGTAGTGCATTCGTTAATGCTGATTTCAGGGACTTAGAATTTCTCCAAGTCCTTGTCCTGATTTTGTCATTGTGCCATATGTTCATGTTGTTTCCTAGTGATCCGTGCCTCTTTTGAGGATGATCAGTAAGGATGATTTGTTAAAATTATGGTGCTCTATCCATCCATGTCTTTGTTTGCATTTATGGAGCACCGTAGCTTGAGTCAATCGAGCTCTACTTTTGATATTTCATGAATCCTGGCAGATTGTTGACTTGTTAGCGATTTTGCCGAGGATGTTTTTATTGATCCGTGCATGTTATGTTGTTATCCTTGCCATGTCTAGATTCTATGATATGTATTCTTGATGGGTGTATGCTTAGTTTGTCATGCCATGCTCTGTAGCGAGTGCATCGAGCTCGTGAACATCCCTACTCGTTAATAGATTTGCATGCTCCAGTTTTTCTCTAAGTCTGTAATCTGATTATGCTTTTGCCATGTTCACATGCTTGCAATTGTATTTTCTGATCCCTTTTGGCTCAAGGTCACTAAGGGATTTTTTATAAGTGCTTTAAGTAGCTTCATTTCATGCCTTGATTTGCCATGTTAAGTTCCTGTAGCATATAGTTTTCATGCTCCAAAGTGTGCTACCTGTTGTTAAATTCCAGACTTGTGTTAAATTTCACTAAGTCTGAAACCTGTTATCATTTGCTCTTTTGCCATGCTTGTTTGAACCTGTTAATGGATGAATTGGCCGTAGCTCAGTGTTCATCTTTTGTCAAGCATCATGAGTGGATCCCTGCCTTGTATTTTGTTGTCATGTTTGAGTGTTGTAGCATATTTATCTTGATGCATTTAGATGGCTACTTGCTATTTATCGCAGACCGGTGCCATATTTGTTTTGCTTGCCATTTCCAAAACGTGCATCCGATTCCGGTGATCTTTATATCGATTTCCACCGAAATCACCTCACCTTTCCAGTGGCACTCTTGGATTTCCAAGTTTAGGACAGGTCCAATCATTCTTTGTCAAATCTTGCATATGCATCACTTATCGTATCCCGCATAGCATACCATGTTCGCATCATGTTGTTTGAGCATTGCACGCGGTTGATTGTGTTCCTTTGCTTGTTTGTGTTGTTTGGGTAGAGCCGGGAGACGAGTTCGCTAACGAGGAGCCCGTTGAGTTTGCTTACGAGGATCAAGTCAACTCTGACAACTTTGCAGGCAAGATGATCATACCCTCGAAATCACTTCTATCTTTGCTTGCTAGATGCTCGCTCTTTTGCTATGCCTATGCTACGATACCTACCACTTGCTTATCCTGCCTCCCAAATTGCCATGTCAAACCTCTAACCCACCATATCCTAGCAAACTGTTGATTGGCTATGTTACGGCTTTGCTCAGCCCCTCTTATAGCGTTGCTAGTTGCAGGTGAAGATGGGAGATCGTTCCTTGTTGGAACATTGTTTATTGTTGGGATATCACCATATTATCTTGTTATCTTAATGCATCTATATACTTGGTAAAGGGTGGAAGGCTCGGCCTTTTTCCTAGTGTTTTGTTCCACTCTTGCCGCCCTAGTTTCCGTCATATCGGTGTTATGTTCCCGGATTTTGCGTTCCTTACGCGGTTGGGTTATAATGGGAACCCCTTGATAGTTCGCCTTGAATAAAACTCTTCAAGCAATGCCCAACATTGGTTTTACTATTCGCCACCTAGCCTCTTTTTCCCTTGGGTTTCGCGGATTCAAGGGCCATATTTATTTTAAACCCCCGGGCCAGTGCTTCTCTAAGTGTTGGTCCAACCCAGAGCACCGTGCGGGGCCGTCCCTTGGCAACTTGGGTTACGTTGGCTCCCGTATGCTTAGCTTATCCGGTGTGCCCTGAGAACGAGATATGTGCAGCTCCTATCGGGATTTGTCGGCACAGCGGGTGGTCTTGCTGGACTTGTTTTACCTTTGTCGAGGATGTCTTGTAGAACCGGGATACCGAGTCTGATCGGAATGTCTCGGGAGAAGGAATATCCTTCGTTGACCGTGAGAGCTTGTGATGGGCTAAGTTGGGACTCCCCTGCAGGGATTTGAACTTTCGAAAGCCGTGCCCGCGATTATGGGCAGATGGGAATTTGTTAATGTCCGGTTGTAGATAACTTGAAACTTAACTTAATTAAAATGAATCAACCGTGTGTGTAACCGTGATGGTCTCTTCTTGGCGGAGTCCGGGAAGTGAACACGGTGTTGCAGTAATGCTTGACGTAGGCTGTTCTAGGATCACTTCTTGATCATAGTTCTTCGTTCGTGCTTTGCTTTCTCTTCTCGCTCTCTTTGCGAACAGGTTAGCCACCATATATGCTAGTCGCTTGCTGCAGCTCCACATATTACCTTGCCTTTCCTATAAGCTTAAATAGTCTTGATCGCGAGGGTGCGAGATTGCTGAGTCCCCATGACTCACATATTACTTCCAAACCAGATGTAGGGACCGATGATTCCGTTCCAGATGATGCGCTTGAGCTCAAGTGGGAGTTCGACGAAGACTCTCGTCGTTACTATGTGTCTTTCCCTGATGATCAGTAGTGGTGCCTAGTTGGGGCAATCGGGACCGTGTCGCATGTTGGGGTTGATCTTTTATTTTGGTACCGTAGTCGGACCATGAGTGTATTGGGTGATTGTAATGTTATTCATGTATTTGTGTGACGTGGCGAGTGTAAGCCAACTATGTACCTTTTCCCCCTATTATCTATTTACATGGGTTGTTTGTGAAGATTACCTTACTTGCGACATTGCTTTCAATGCGGTTATGCCTCTAAGTCGTGCTTCGACACGTAGGAGATATAGCCGCATCGAGGGCGTTACAAGTTGGTAATCAGAGCCTTCCCCGACCTCAGGAGCCCCCCTGCTTGATCGATTAGCTGGCATTGTTGAGTCTAGAAAAATGTTTTGAGTCATTTAGGAATTATATATCAGAGAGTTTAGGAATTCTTTTACTCCCCAGTCCCTTCATCGCTCTGGTAAGGCATCCTGACGTAGAGTTTTGACTCTTCTCTTCTCAAATTTCACTAATTTTTTTTAGGATCACGCGGGTATCTTGGAATCGTTCCGATCAATTTGTGACGAGAACATTGTTCTTGGTGCCTCCTGTTATTAATGGTTTTGGCAGTGTCCCGGGGAGTTGAGCTCCAAGGTGTTGTCGTCACAATTTTATCGTTGCAGTTCTGGAATACCTGAGTTTAGGTTCGCCGACATCGAAAATCTCTTTTATGCAGTTGTTGGTGAGATAACCTCGACGCCACCCAGTACTGGGGCGGGAGTTCGGGAGTATTGCCATAACTTGTATAACGAATGCTTTTCGAAGGTTGAGGTAGACAATTTTCGGAGTTTTTCTCGGTTATGTGTTGAAGGATGGATACAGCTGGATGTAGGATTTGCTAGATTTGGGTGAGATATTATGCTTCCCCTCTATCCCCAACACCTGATTGCATAACCGGAAAGGTTCGGGAGTTTCATAGGTGGGAATTCTTGTAGCTCTAGTTCTTCTTCCACGGATATTTGGTTTGAGATTGGGTGATCCTTACCGAGTATTCGTTCTTGCTCCGTACCTTGTTGGTTTTATTCTTCTACATCAATTCTAAGTGGCTTCTCAATTTATGGATATGTGACCATTTCAATTGGAATGCATTCGTTCATTTTATTCGGATGTGAAGACTATATGTTGCAATTTCAACCCGTTTGATTCAGCTTCAATATTTGTCTATCTATGTGCTAATGGATGTCAACCTCTTCAGGATGGCTCCTCCAACGCGCACGACTCCGAATCCTGATCTGCCACCACCACTCCACCTCCGGAGGCATGGCAAGATGTGATGGCCGCTACCAATGCAAACACGCAGCTGATCATGCAACTTCTTCAAGAGCGCAACCAAGCAAACCAGGGTCAAGGCAACAATCAGAATCACTTTGCTACACTCAACCAGTTCCTTGCTAACCAGCCAAAGACCTTCAGCAACTGTGTTGAGGCAACAGACGTTGATGATTGGCTCATGGACTTATGCAAGCATTCCGAGTGCAGTAATGTCAGTCCTGAGGACTTTGTCAAGTTCGCTTCCTTCCAACTCAAAGACCAAGCTGCAGAATGGTTTCAGCAGTACAAAGATTCCAGAGGAGGCTGTGTGATTACCTGGGATGAATTCCGTCAAGACTTCAAAGCTCATCATATTCCTCAGAGCGTGGTTGAAAGCAAGCGTGAGGAATTCCGCAACCTGAAGCAAGGCTCTATGTCTGTCTACGAGTACAACAAGATGTTTCAGAAGCTCGCCTGTTTTGCTAAGCAGGACGTCCCCGACGAGAAGAGCATGATATACCAGTTCAGGGGTGGTCTCATAGAAGAAATCCAGCTAGCTCTCGTTCTCTTTGAGCCCAAGAGGTACGATGAGTTTTACAACATGGCAATGAAGCAAGAGACTGCTCAACTGAAGTGCGATGCTTCCAAGAAGCGATTCAGAGATGCTACTCCTTCTTCCTCAACTCAAGTGGCTAAGCAGCAGAAGTATTGGCTTCCTCCTCCTCCGTTCCGTCAGCCTTATCAGCAGAAGAGCAAAGGTGGCAGTGGATCTTCCCACCCACCCAACCCTGGCTTTCAGAACAAGACTTCGTCTCAAGCTCAAAGATCAAGTGCTCCGTATCATCATCCGCTTTTAGAGGTCACATGCAACAAGTGCCAACAGAAGGGTCACTATGCCAACAAATGCTTCAATCAGAGGCGTCTCCCTCCTCCTCCTCCTCCTATGAGATCGGCAAGTACAACTGTGGTCAAGCATAACCCCAAGCACGCCAAGGTCAACTTGCTGAATGCAGCTCAGGCAGAGGACTCGTCAGATGTCATCATGGGTAACTTTCCAGTTAACTCTGTTCCTGCTAAAGTTCTTTTTGACACTGGTGCATCACATTGTTTCATGTCAAGATCATTTGTTTCCAAGCATGACTTCGTTTGGCAAATGTTGGGTAAACTTATGGGAGTGGTTTCTCCGGCTAAGTCTATGAGGGCTACTTCAATAGTTCCGGATGTTTCTATCATGATGGGTGATTTCAAGTTTCTGGCTTCTCCAATGGTTCTTGGTAACTCGGATATTGATCTTATTCTTGGAATGGACTGGCTTTCTAAGCACAAGGCTCAACTTGATTGTGCTGCCAGGCAGATTCAATTGACTCATTCGTCTGAGGATGTAATTGTCTTTGCCGCTAATGACGATACCATCCGTTTGTTTTCTCTCAATGAGAAGGGTGAACTAGATGCCATCTCTCAAATTTCAGTCGTTTGCGAATATCAAGACATCTTTCCAGAAGAGCTTCCAGGAATGCCTCCGCACTGGCCAGTTGAATTCGTCATCGATCTTGAGCCTGGCACGGAACCTGTTTGCAAACATCCTTACAAGCTTGGACCTGAAGAGTTGAAGGAGCTGAAGAAGCAACTCGATATTCAAGAGCGAATGGGTCTCATCCGACCTAGTTCTTCTCCGTGGGGTTGTGGAGTTCTTTTTTGTGAAGAAGAAGGATGGAACAGACCGACTTTGTGTTGACTACCATACATTGAACAAGAAGACTATAAAGAACAAGTACCCACTTCCCAACATCAATGAGCTGTTCGAACAACTCAAAGGTGCTCAAGTATTCTCCAAGCTTGATCTCCGTATGGACTATCACCAGATTCGAATCCGTGAGCAAGATATTCCCAAGACAGCTTTCAGAACAAGCTATGATTCATATGAATACACTGTCATGTCTTTTGGCCTCGTCAACGCTCCTCCGACTTTCTCTCGCATGATGAACTTCATCTTCAACGCCTACACAAATGACTTCGTTTTGGTCTATCTCGATGACATTCTGGTCTTTTCGAAGAACAAGGAAGATCATGCCAAGCATTTGCGTTTGGTGCTCGATAAGCTCAGAGAACATCAGTTCCACGCAAAGTTCTCAAAGTGTGAGTTTTGGCTCGATGAGGTTCTCTATCTTGGGCATATCATCTCTGCCAAGGGCATAGCAGTGAATCCTGAGAAGGTGTCTGCAATTGTGAATTGGGAACCACCTCAGAACGTGAAGCAACTCCGCAGCTTCCTTGGTCTCGCAAGCTATTGTCGAAGGTTCGTTGAGAACTTTTCAAAGATCGCGAAGCCTCTTTCAAACCTTCTCCAGAAACACGTCAAGTACGTTTGGTCTCCTGAATGTGACATCGCTTTCAACACCCTGAAAGAGAAATTGGCCACTGCTCCAGTTCTGACTCCTCCTGATGAATCCAAACTGTTCGAGGTCTTCTGCGATGCCTCTCTTCAAGGTCTTGGTGCAGTGTTGATGCAAGAGAAGAAAGTTGTGGCTTATACCTCTCGCCAGTTGAAGCCCAACGAGAAGAACTACCCCACTCATGACCTCGAGTTGGCGGCAGTTGTGCATGCTCTTTTGACTTGGAGACATCTCTTATTGGGAAGAAAAGTGGACATCTTCACTGACCACAAGAGTCTCAAGTACATCTTCACTCAGCCTAATCTCAACCTCAGGCAGACTCGTTGGGTCGAAATGATTCAAGAGTATAATCCGAGTATCGAATATACTCCAGGCAAGGCCAATGTGATTGCTGACGCATTGAGCAGGAAGGCTTACTGCAACAGTCTGATTATCAAGCCTTACCAACTCGAGATTTGTGAAGCGTTCCGCAAACTCAATCTGCAAGTTGTTCCTCAAGGTTTCCTCGCCAACCTTCAAGTCTCTCCTACATTGGAAGATCAGATTCGTGAGGCTCAACTTCTTGATGCTATGGTGAAGAAGGTGAAGATTGAGATTGCCAAGAGTCAACCCAAGTACAAGTGCTATCGCCTTGATGACAAGGATACTCTCTTCTTCGAGGATCACATTGTTTTGCCTAAAGGTGACCTTCGTAAAGTCATCATGAACGAGGCTCAGAATTCACTCCTCTCCATCCACCCTGGGAGTACGAAGATGTACCAGGACCTCAAGCAGGCTTATTCGTGGACTCGAATGAAGCGCGAGATTGCTCAGTTCGTGAATGAATGTGATGTCTGCAGAAGAGTGAAGGCAGAACACCAACGACCAGCTGGTCTCCTCCAACCTCTTTCCATTCCAGAATGGAAGTTTGACCACATTGAGATGGACTTCATGACTGGGTTTCCAAAGTGCAAGCATGGAAATGATGCTATATTCGTTGTCATCGACAAACTCACTAAAGTGGCCCACTTTCTGCCTATCAAAGAGTCTATCACTGCAGCTCAATTGGCGGAGCTGTATACCTCTCGAATTGTCTCTCTGCACGGCATTCCACAGTTGATTTCTTCAGACCATGGCAGCATCTTTACCTCCAAGTTTTGGGATTCTTTTCAGAAGGCCATGGGCACCAACATCCGTTTCAGCACAACTTTTCATCCTCAAACTAGTGGTCAAGTCGAGCGTGTCAATCAGATTCTCGAAGATATGCTCAGGGCTTGCGTTATCTCCTTCGGTATGAAGTGGGAAGATTGTCTTCCATATGCTGAGTTTTCCTACAACAACAGTTTTGAAGCAAGTTCGGGCAAGGCCCCATTTGAAATTCTCTATGGCAGGAAGTGCCGTATTCCTCTTAACTGGTCAGAGACCGGTGGGCGTCAACTTCTTGGAAATGACTTGATCATAGAGGCAGAGGAAATGTGCAAAGTCATTCGTGATAACCTCAAAGCAACGCAATCGCGCCAGAAGAGCTACTATGATAGTAAGCATCGTGATTTGGCCTTCGAGATCGGAGACCATGTTTACCTCCGCGTCTCTCCAATGAAAGGTACTCGTTGCTTCGGTATCAAAGGGAAGCTTGCCCCTAGATACGTGGGTCCTTTCAAGATCGTCAGCAAGAGAGGCGATCTCGCCTATCAACTCGAGCTTCCTTCAAACTTTGCAAATGTGCATGACATGTTCCATGTCTCTCAGCTCCGCAAGTGCTTCAAGACCCCTGACCACACCGTCAACTTCGAAGACATTGATCTCCAAGAAGACCTTTCTTATCGTGAGCACCCCGTTGCTATTCTTGAAGAGACTGAACGCAAGACTCGCAATAAGTCAATCAAATTTCTCAAAGTCAAGTGGTCACACCATTTCGACCGTGAAGCTACCTGGGAACGCGAGGATCACCTCTGTTCTGAGTACCCGGCGTTTTTCCAGTCCTAGATCTCGGGATGAGATCCTTTCGTAGTGGTGGAGTGTTGTAACACCCCAGATGTAATTTACCTTATATGTATCCCAACTCTTGCCGTTTCCGGCGCTAAGTTATTTTATTTTCCTCGGGTTCAGGTTTTTTCTCTCCGTGTGTTGTTGCTTTTGTCATGCATCTCATATCATGTCATCATGTGCATTGCATTTGCATACGTGTTCGTCTCATGCATCCGAGCTTTTTCCCCGTTGTCCGTTTTGCATTCTGGCGCTCCTATCTCCTCCGGTGGTCCTTTCTACCTCTTTTCGTGTGTGGGGGTTAAACATTTCCGGATTGGACTGAGACTTGTCATGCGGCCTTAGTTTACTACCGGTAGACCACCTGTCAAGTTTCGTACCATTTGGACTTCGTTTGATACTCCAACGGTTAACCGAGGGACCGAGAAGGCCTCGTTTGTGTTGCAGCCCAACACCTCTCCAAAGTGGCCCAAAACCCACCTAAGCCCTCTCCATAGTCTCTTCGTTCGATCACGATCGCGTGGCCGCAAACCGTGCTCAATTTGGAGCCTCCTAGCTCCTCCTACCTATAAAACTAGACCTCCCCCCGAAATCCCGGGTCATTTCAACCCTAAACCTAGTCTCCTTCCACCTCCAGCCGCCAGACGCGTCCGACCAGGCCAGACACGTCCGCCCCGCTCCTCCCGGCCAACCACCGCTTGCCACATGTCCCGCGGGAGCCCCACATCGCCGCCCGACCGCGTCGGCC
>NC_057809.1:405438284-405447437 GCF_018294505.1 Triticum aestivum | reverse complement strand
GGCCGCCGACTCGCCGTGCCGCCGACTGCCACACGCCGCCCGGATCCGGCCGGCTCCGCCCACCCCGGCCTCCTCCGGTCACTTCTCCGGCGGAGATCCGGCGAGACCTGCCGTCGCCTTGAAGTCCATGCCTGATCTAGATCCGGTGCTACAGTAAACCCTAGGGTTGACTTTTGCCTCTCTCCAAGTCCCCAGTTTTTCCATATTTTTAGCATTGTTCATCGCATCGTAACTCCGCATTCGTAGCTCCGATTTGCGCGTGTAGCATATCAAAATGTTCGTCTCAGAGAGTATATCATTTAATCTCATTGCATCATTTTCATTTGAGAAAATCTTGATGCCCGAAATGCTATTGGAAGAGGGCTATGTGGTTAAATTGTCAGATCTGTTTCATCAAATAGCTATTTGTCATTTTTGCCATGATTAATGTGTGCATGATATGCTCTTGAGCTCTACATGAGTTTTGTTATATGCCATGCCATCTTTACAGAGGTGCTTACCATGTATTTTTGTGATATGTGTGGTGACTAGCACAAGCTTGCAAAGTAGTGCATTCGTTAATGCTGATTTCAGGGACTTAGAATTTCTCCAAGTCCTTGTCCTGATTTTGTCATTATGCCATATGTTCATGTTGTTTCCTAGTGATCCGTGCCTCTTTTGAGGATGATCAGTAAGGATGATTTGTTAAAATTATGGTGCTCTATCCATCCATGTCTTTGTTTGCATTTATGGAGCACCATAGCTTGAATCAATCGAGCTCTACTTTTGCTATTTCGTGAATCCTGGCAGATTGTTGACTTGTTAGCGATTTTGCCGAGGATGTTTTTATTGATCCGTGCATGTTATGTTGTTATTCTTGCCATGTCTAGATTCTATGATATGTATTCTTGATGGGTGTATGCTTAGTTTGTCATGCCATGCTCTGTAGCAAGTGCATCGAGCTCGTGAACATGCCTACTCGTTAACAGATTTGCATGCTCCAGTTTTTCTCTAAGTCTGTAATCTGATTATGCTTTTGCCATGTTCGCATGCTTGCAATTGTATTTTTTGATCCCTTTTGGCTCAATGTCACTAAGGGTTTTTTATAAGTGCTTTGAGTAGCTTCATTTCATGCCTTAATTTGCCTTGTTAAGTTCCTGTAGCATATAGTTTTCATGCTCCAAAGTGTGCTACCTGTTGTTAAATTCCAGACTTGTGTTAAATTTCACTAAGTCTGAACCTGTTATCATTTGCTCTTTTGCCATGCTTGTTTGAACCTGTTAATGGATGAATTGGCCGTAGCTCAGTGTTCATCTTTTGTCAAGCATCATGAGTGGATCCCTGAGTTGTATTTTGTTGTCATGTTTGAGTGCTGTAGCATATTTATCTTGATGCATTTAGATGGCTACTTGCTGTTTATCGCAGACCGATGCCATATTTGTTTTGCTTGCCATTTCCAAACCGTGCATCCGATTCCGGTGATCTTTATATCGATTTCCACCGAAATCACCTCACCTTTCCAGTGGCACTCTTGGATTTCCAAGTTGAGGCCAGGTTCAATCATTCTTTGTCAAATCTTGCATATGCATCACTTATCGCATCCCGCATATCATACCATGTTCGCATCATGTTGTTTGAGCATTGCACGCGGTTGATTGTGTTCCTTTACTTGTTTGTATTGTTTGGGTAGAGCCGGGAGACGAGTTCGCTAACGAGGAGCCCGTTGAGTTTGCTTACGAGGATCAAGTCAACTCTGACAACTTTGCAGGCAAGATGATCATACCCTCGAAATCACTTCTATCTTTGCTTGCTAGATGCTCGCTCTTTTGCTATGCCTATGCTACGATACCTACCACTTGCTTATCCTGCCTCCCAAATTGCCATGTCAAACCTCTAGCCCACCATGTCCTAGCAAACCATTGATTGGCTATGTTACCGCTTTGCTCAGCCCCTCTTATAGCGTTGCTAGTTGCAGGTGAAGATGGGAGATCGTTCCTTGTTGGAACATTGTTTATTGTTGGGATATCACCATATTATCTTGTTAACTTAATGCATCTATATACTTGGTAAAAGGTGGAAGGCTCGGCCTTTTGCCTAGTGTTTTATTCCACTCTTGCCGCCCTAGTTTCCATCATATCGGTGTTATGTTCCCGGATTTTGCGTTCCTTACGCGGTTGGGTTATAACGGGAACCCCTTGACAGTTCGCCTTGAATAAAACTCTTCCAGCAATCCCCAACATTGGTTTTACTATTCACCACCTAGTCTCTTTTTCCCTTGGGTTTCGCGGACTCAAGGGTCATCTTTATTTTAAACCCCCGGGCCAGTGCTTCTCTAAGTGTTGGTCCAACCCAGAGCACCGTGCGGGGCCGTCCCTTGGCAACTTGGGTTATGTTGGCTCCCGTACGCTTAGCTTATCAGGTGTGCCCCGAGAACGAGATATGTGCAGCTCCTATCGGGATTTGTCGGCACAGCGGGTGGTCTTGCTGGACTTGTTTTACCTTTGTCGAGGATGTCTTGTAGAACCGGGATACCGAGTCTGATCGGAATGTCTCAAGAGAAGGAATATCCTTCGTTGACCGTGAGAGTTTGTGATGGGCTAAGTTGGGTCTCCCCTGCAGGGATTTGAACTTTCGAAAGCCGTGCCCGCGGTTATGGGCAGATGGGAATTTGTTAATGTCTGGTTGTAGATAACTTGAAACTTAACTTAATTAATATGAATCAACCGCGTGTGTAACCGTGATGGTCTCTTCTCGGCGGAGTCCGGGAAGTGAACATGGTGTTGGAGTAATGCTTGACGTAGGCTGTTCTAGGATCACTTCTTGATCATAGTTCTTCGTTCGTGCTTTGCTTTCTCTTCTCGCTCTCTTTGCGAACAGGTTAGCCACCATATATGCTAGTCGCTTGCTGCATCTCCACATATTACCTTGCCTTTCCTATAAGCTTAAATAGTCTTGATCGCGAGGGTGCGAGATTGCTGAGTCCCCGTGACTCACAGATTACTTCCAAACCAGATGCAGGGACCGATGATTCCGTTCTAGATGATGCGCTTGAGCTCAAGTGGGAGTTCGACGATGACTCTCGTCGTTGCTATGTGTCTTTCCCGGATGATCAGTAGTGGTGCCCAGTTGGGGCGATCGGGACCGTGTCGCATGTTGGGGTTGATCTTTTATTTTGGTACGGTAGTCGGACCATGAGTGTATTGGGTGATTGTAATGTTATTCATGTATTTGTGTGACGTGGCAAGTGTAAGCCAACTATGTACCTTTTTCCCCTATTATCTATTTACATTGGTTGTTTGTGAAGATTACCTTACTTGCGACATTGCTTTCAATGTGGTTATGCCTCTAAGTCGTGCTTCGACACGTAGGAGATATAGCCGCATCGAGGGCGTTACACTACACTGCTACCTACTCCACCATCACCCGAGAGCCCTTCTACCATCAGAACCCGGTTCTGCATGTTGATGGGTTGGATAGAGCTAACCGAGCTCTTCGCCACGAGTTGTACACCACCCGTCAGCACCTTTACCGTGCTCTGATGCTGTTGCACCCCCTTGTCCGATCTGGTGATCTGTCACGTTCTGTGATCTACCCAGCCAGGACCGTGATGCCCTAGGGTGTCGGCTGGCCAGATGTGGGAGGCTACTCTCCCGCACTTGGTCCTCTTCTACCACCTGAGCGTCGAGTTCTGCACCAGAGTATCCGCGGAGCCCAGGCTACTGACATGGAGGACTTCCCGTCGCTTCACTACCAGCTGTCAGGCTACACCTACCTCCACAGTTCATCCTGGGAGTGATGTAGTCTTGCTTATTAGTATTAGGTGCCTTCGTCGCGAGCCTGCGTGTCGCCTATGATGTCTTTAGTCTATGTACTGAACTCTGTGTACCGAACGCTATGCATGATCCCTTTTGTAAGATATGCCGACTGCTATGTAGTATCTATCATGCTCCTTGTCATTATGCATGTTTTATCATGAATGGTTCTGTCTTTGCAAATTTTCCCAATGCTGAACTACCCCTGTTATATATTAGCAGGATGGTTAGACCAGGTGGTCGTGGTTGTGGTGGCCACCCCCCACCACTGTCTGAGTACATGGCTGGTATGATGCAATAGTTTGAGCTGAATCGCTAGTTCATGGAGAATATTATGGCTCAGTTTCCTCGCCCCAATATGAACCAGTAGCCAGCCCGGGTGACTCTGCAGGATTTCATGCGCCTCAACCCAACTATGTACCGCAGCTCAACTCAGCCTCTGGATGCTGATGACCGGCTCCGTGACATCACCTATGAGATGGAGTCTGCTGATGTAGCCCCTGCCAGCTATGTCACCTTTGCTTCCTTCTTCTTGAAGGGACCCGCTGCTCAATGGTGGGAAAACCACAGGCGTACTCTGCCAGCTGGAACAATCATCACCTGGCCAGATTTCCAAGCCGCTTTTCGTGCCCGCTTCATTCCTCAGGGAGTCATGGACCGGAAGAAGCGCGAGTTCCGCAGCCTCACCTAGGGCAACGAAACTGTCGAAGCTTATCAGCGGGAGTTTCTGGATTCATCCCGCTATGATGAAGAAGACATTGCAACTGATGCATGCAGACAGGAGAAGTTCCGTGATGGCCTTCAAGCTGACATCATGCTCGCACTTCTAGTGCATGACTTTGCTGATTTCACCACCTTGGTGAACAAGGCCATGAATGTCAAAATTGGTCTGCAGGAACACCAGAGCTCTCACAGGCGCAACCGTGACACGGTCTCATCTTCGGGCCCATCCTCGCAGAAGCGTAGGATATGGATTCCCAACAGCATGTACCAGCCAACTGCACCTGCTCCAAGACAGTCCTATGCTGCACCGCGTCTGCCTCCCCCACCAACTAGGCAGCCAAGACTTCCAGCTCCACCATCCCGAGCTCCTGTTCCCACTTCCAATAATGGTCTGTGCTACAAGTGTGGTCAACCAGGTCACCTCGCCAGGAACTACTTTCAGAACCAGAATCCACTGGCCCTTCCCGCAGCTGGCCGTGGAAGCAACCATCCCCGCAACACCAATGCCAAGTCTTATGGTCGTGTTCATGCCAACCACGTTGATCTCAATGAAGCTCAAGACCAGCCTGCTACTGTGATGGGTGCACTCCTCGTAAATTCAGTACCTGCATCTGTTTTATTCGATTCAGGAGCATCACATTCATTCATGTCAGAAGATTTTGCATACAAGCATGACGTTACATGTGAGGAGATGAACACTTCATAGTGGTAAAAACCCCCGTGGGACAATGTCAAACCTCCATGGTTGGCATCGATGTCCCCGTGGAAATCGAAGGGCTGGAATTCTATGCCTCTCCCATTATCCTGAAGTTGTCTAACATCGACCTCATTCTGGGAATGGATTGGTTGAAAGCGCATACTGCTTCTATAGTTTGCGCCACTAAGACCGTCCATTTGCTACACCCTTATGATGAAATAGTTACTTACCAGGCTCTTCTGGTTCAAAATGTTGAGGCACGGATTTATGCCTTGAATGCATTGAACGCTGCACCACTCGAGGGTATTGAAAAAATTCCTGTCGTTCGCGAATTCCAAGACGTCTTTCCGAAAGAACTTCCAGGGATTCCCCTTGCTAGAGCTGTCGAATTCATCATCGACTTGAAACCAGGCACCACCCCTATAGCCAAACGACCCTACAAGATGCCGCCGCATGAACTCATTGAGCTTAAAGAGGAAATCGACAAATCTCTTCGCAAAGGTTTCATTCACCCTAGTTGCTCTCCTTGGGGAGCACCTTCTCTCTTTGTTAAGAAGAAGGATAGGACAAACCGATTGGTCCAAGATTATTGTCCAATTAACCAAGCCACCATTTAGAACAAATATCCCCTCCCTCGGATCAATGATATGTATGATCAACTGGCTGGTTCATCAGTGTTCTCCAAACTCGACTTGAGGTTGGGTTACCACCAGATCCGTCTTTGTGAAGAGGATATCCCAAAGACCGCCTTCGTGACTCGATATGGATCATACGAGTACACTGTCATGTCTTTCGGCTTAACCAATGCTCCAGCCACCTTCTCTCGCCCGATGAACTATATATTCATGGATTACCTCGACAAGTTCGTCGTGGTTTATCTGGATGATATCCTTGTATTTTCCAAGAACAAAGAAGAACATGCTGAACATCTTCGTCTTGTGCTGGAAAAGCTTCAAGAGCATCAACTCTATGCTAAGTATTCCAAGTGTGAATTATGGCTTCCCGAAGTAACCTATCTCGGGCATGTCATCTCCAAGGATGGTATTGCCGTCAACCCTGAACGAGTCCAGGAAATTCTCGATTGGACTCCTCCGAAGAATGTCAAGCAAGTCAGAATTTTTCTCGGACTCGCCAGCTATTGCCGTCGATTTGTCGAGAACTTCTCCAAGATTGTCAGGCCTCTGACTAACCTGTTGCATAAGGGCGTCAGGTTCCGATCGACAGACAAGTGTCAGGAAAGTTTCCAGGCGCTCAAAGACAAGTTGACTTCTGCCCCAGTGCTTGCTCCACCTAATACTAAGAAGGACTTCATCATTTACTGCGACGCTTCCCGTCAAGGATTAGGCTGTGTCCTAATGCAAGAGCGCAGAGTGATTGCTTATGCCTCTCGTCAACTGCGCCCTCACGAAGAGAACTACCCAGTTCACGACCTCGAGCTTGCTGCTGTCATTCATGCTCTGAAGCAGTGGTGACATTACCTTCTTGGTAATTGTTGTGAGATCTTCACCGACCACCAAAGTCTGAAGTATCTGTTTAGTCAGCCAGACCTGAACCTCCGCCAGCATAGATGGATGGAGACTGTTGCAGACTTTGACGTGGGTATATCCTATACCCCAGGCAAGGCTAATGTAATGGCTGATGCCTTGAGCCGCAAGTCTTACTCAACCACCTCCAGGTTCACAAAGTTCAGCCCTCGCTTGTTGAAGAATTCAGAAAGCTGAACCTCCATATTGTTCCTCCTGGTGCACTCACTCCCCCTCCTCCTGAGTGCCGCAGGATGAACCTCCACGTTGTTACCCAGGGTTCTCTTAATACCCTGGTTGCTATACCAGATCTCATGAATAGCGTCAAAACGATATAGAAGTATGACTCTCAAGCCACAAGATTATGCGCTACCTCGCCGAAGGCAAGCCCTCATTCTTCACCATTGCTGATGATGGCACCTTATACTTCAAGGTCCGCCTAGTGGTGCCATGTTCAGAGGAAAGCCAGGATATGACACAGGAGGTTATGAAAGAATCTCATGACACGCCTTTGTCTATTCATCCCGGTAGTACAAAGATGTACCAGGACATTCATCAAAGATTCTGGTGGTCTAATATGAAGCAAGACATTGCTCGTTATGTTGCTGAGTGTGACGTTTGCAGTCATATCAAAGTAGAACATCAAAGGCCTACTGGAACTCTGCGACCTATCACTATTTCTGAATGGAAATGGGACCATCTTGAAATGGACTTCGTCATTGGGTTTCCCAAATCGTAGAAAGGTAATGATGCTATTCTTGTCGTCATTGACCGGCTTTCTAAAGTTGCACATTTTATGGCGGTCAAAGAAACAATCACTGCTAGTAAGCTTGCAACTCTCTACATGTCCAGAATTGTTTCACTTCATGGTATTCCACTGGTTATCAGTTCAGACCGTGGCAGCTTGTTCACTTCAAGATTCTGGGCAAGTTTCCAAGAAGCTATGGGAACTCATCTGTCGTTCAGTACTGCATTTCATCCTTAGTCACAAGGACAAGTTGAACGTGTCAACCAAGTTCTTGAAGATATGCTTCGAGCTTGTGTAATTTCCTTTGGCAAGAAATGGGAGGAATCTCTTCCGTATGCCGAGTTCTCTTATAATAATAGCTATCAAGCTAGTCTAGAGATGGCCCCCTTCGAAGTGTCGTATGGACGAAAGTGTCAAACCCCTCTGAACTGGTCAGAAACTGGGGAACGTCCACTCTTCGGTCCGGATATTATCCAACAGGCCGAAGAACAAGTCCGCATTATTCGTGAGAATCTCAAGACTGCTTAGTCACGTCAGAAAAGTCAGTATGACTGTCATCACAAAGACATGGTCTATCAACCTGGCGAAAAGGCTTATCTTCGAGTTACACTAATGAAGGGTGCTCACCGCTTCGGGATCAAGGGAAAGCTAGCTCCTCACTATATTGGCCCATTCACTATTCTCGAAAGGCGTGGAAAAGTGGCATATCAACTGGAGCTTCCGCCGAACCTTTCGCAGGTTCACGATGTGTTCCATGTGTCACAGCTCCGTCATTGCTTCAAGGACCCAATCCGAGCAGTGGATCATGAAGTGCTCGAATTGCAACATGACCTCTCCTATAAAGAGCATCCACTCCACATTCTCGACCAAGCTGAACTCCGCACACATCAGAAGGCGATCAAGTTCCTCAAGGTCTAGTGGTCGCATCACTCTGAAGATGAAGCCACTTGGGAGCGCGAGGAACGCCTGCGTGATGAATACCCCGTACTGTTTCCCTCTACCTCGAGTTTTGTAACGCCCGGATAATTAAGCTACAGTAAAACTCCGCTAATGATGCCACGTCACCTCGATTACTATTGATAAACTCGCGTTGATTTGAAACCGATTCAAATTCAAACTCAAAATTGAGTCAAACAATAAAAAATTTCAAACAATAAAACTAAAATGTTCGGATTGTGCCAAATAATGCATAGGTAATTATAGTGGAGAAACCACACTTTTATAAAATCTTTAAATACTCGAAGATGAATAAAATAGTAGCAAAAATAATTTTTGAAATGCCTTTTATAATTGATAAAGTGTTAAAATATTATATTTATGGGTTAAACTTTTTATGGCAGTGAGTTTAGTGGTAGTACTAATTTAGGGATCATTTTTGTACTTTACAAAACTAATAAAGTGAGGAATAGAATAAAATAGAAAAGAAATAAAATACAAAAAAATAAAAGGAAACAAAAAATATAATAAAGAGAAAAGGGCTCCCCCCACTTGACCACGGCCCAGCAGGCCACCAGGCTGCCAGGCCGGCCCACCAGTCGCGCCCATTCCCCCCCACTACCACGAAACCCTAACCCCTGTCGCCCCACTTCCCCTCTCCCACGTCGCTTCCCCCCCTCTTGATCCGATCTGGATCGAGGGAGCGATCTAGAGCCCACCTCGACGCCAGCCGCC
>NC_057809.1:405378218-405438039 GCF_018294505.1 Triticum aestivum | reverse complement strand
CCGCGCCGTCCCTCCCGTGCGAGCCCACACCGACACCCACTCCGCTCGCCGCCCATCTTGAAGCCGGCATCGCCGCAGCCATCGCTCCGGCTAACCCCTGCCCGTGCCCGTAGGGCCATCCATTGCCTCGCCTCGCCTCACCTGCAACACGCAAGGCCGTGGCCGTGAACCCACCCGGTCCGATCTCCGGCGGCCGCCTCTACTCGACGTCGTCGCCATTGGTGATCGGCTCCGGCCGCTGCCCGCTTCCCTGCACTGCTGCTACTCGCCCACGACTACGCTGCGGTGCCCGTTCCCAGCACGCCTCGCCCGCCGCCCCATTTGCTGCTACTTCTGCGACCCGCGCCATGCGCCCCACCGCCGTCCGCTAGCATGCTCCCCTGCCGTGCTACTAGCTCCACCACTGGCTGCTGCCGCTGCTGCTTCTACCTACGCCCATTGCTGGCCACCGCCCCGCATGCCTCGCGCTCGCCTCTCCCTCGCCGCGCATCGCTCGCGGGCACGCGCGTGCACCGCGCCACTCTGGCCACTCCGGCTCCCCTTCCCGCACATGCCCCGCTCCGCGCCGCGCCCGTCTGCTGCCTTCCAGTGCCGCCGCTGCTGGCGCCTCCCGTTGCCGCCGGTGCCGGCAGCACTCTTCCCCAGCGCCGACGTGTGTCGCTCGAGGCTGCACCCCGCCATGGCCACGGCCGGCGCTCGATCCCGCCCCGACGGGCGTCCCCGCCAGCGCCCAGACAGGCTGGCGCCCGTGGCCCCGCTACGCCCGGTCCGCTAGGCCCCCTAGGGTCAATGACAGGAGGGCCCTGCCTCCAAAACGTTTTAAAAAATAGATAAAAACACATAATTAAAAATATTAATTAATTAATTAACTTAATTTAAGCATAATTAGTTAACCTAATCACCTACTTAATTAACTAAACCAATTTAGTTAACCTAAGCCTATGACATATAGGACCCATGCATTAGTTTGACAAAGTCAACTGACTGTTGACCGCTGATGTCATGTCGACGTCATAAACTGAATTTTGAATTAAATTACTTTTGTTAATTTGAAAAATGAATTAAAACTTCAAAAATTAATATAACATAATTCGTAACTCGGATGGACAAACTTTGTACATGAAAGTTGCTCAGAACGACGAGACGAATTCGGATGCGCAGCCCGTTCATCCGTCGCGCATCCCTAGCATAGAGAACACACAACTTTCCCCCTCCGATTCATCTGTCTGAAAACGCGAAACACTGGCGATACTTTCCCGGATGTTTTCCCCCTCGCCGGTATCACCTCCTACCGCGTTAGGGCACACCTAGCACCGTTACTTGTCATGTCATGCATCGTTATGCATCTGTTTGCATTGTATTCATTGTTTCTTTCCCCTCTTCTCTCCGGTAGACTACGAGGCTGACGCCGCTGCTGGTGCCCCGGTCGACTATGTTGTTGATGACCCCTACTTGCCAGAGCAACCATGCAAGCCCCCCTTGATCACCAGATATTGCCTATTCTTCTCTCTACTGCTTGCATTAGAGTAGTGTAGCATGTTACTACTTTCCATTAATCCTATTCTGATGCATAGCCTGTCATTGTTGCTACAATTGTTGATACCTTACCTGCAATCTTAAATGTTTAGTATATGATGCTAGTTTATCATCAGTGGCCCTACATTCTTGTCAGTCTACCATGTTATACTATCGGGCCGTGGTCACGTCGGGTGTTGATCACGGGTATATACTATACATATTACACATGATACATGATGTGACTAAAGTCGGGTCGGCTCGTTGAGTACCCGCGGTTGATTCACGAATGGGGGGCTAAAAGGACATACTTTCCCGACGACCCCCTGTGTGGATCTTTGTGGCGGAGCGACAAGGCAGGTTGAGAACACCCAGGAGAGGGGTGTGCCTGGCCCTGGTCGGTGTTTGCGGTTACTTCAAAATAACACGCTTAACGAGATCGTGGTATTTGATCTGAGTCTGGCCACTGTCCTATACGCACTAACCAACTACGCAGGAACAGTTATGGGCACTCGACGTCGTGGTTTCAGCCAAAGCCTTCGTGACGTCGGCGACTGAGCGGCACGCGCTGGGTTGGACCGCGTAACGCAACTTCCTTTGTAATGGAGGTTGCTAGGTCTACACACCAGCCGCGTACGCAATGTGCAGGTGTGCAATGGGCGATGGGCCCAGACCCCTGCACACATAGGATTTAGACCGGCGTGCTGACCTCTCTGTTGTGCCTAGGTGGGGCTGTGACGTGTTGATCTTCCGAGGCCGGGCATGACTCAGGAAAGTGTGTCTGGCCAAAGGAGATCAAGCGTGTTGGAAAATATGGTGCATCCCTGCAGGGAAGTTTATCTATTCGAATAGCCGTGTACCTCGGTAAAAGGATGCCCCGGAGTTGTACCTTGACCTTATGACAACTAGAACCGGATACTTAATAAAGCACAACCTTCCAAGTGCCAGATACAACTGGTGATCGCTTTCTCACAGGGCGACGAGGGGAGGATCACCGGGTAGGGTTATGTTATGCGATGTTACTTGGTGAACTTACCATCTACTCTCTTCTACATGCTGCAAGATGGAGGCGGACAGAAGCGTAGTCTTCGACAGGACTAGCTATCCCCCTCTTATTCTGGCATTCTGCAGTTCAGTCCACATATACTACCCCCTTTCATTGATACCAATGCATATGTAGTGTAGCTCCTTGCTTGTGAGTACTTTGGATGAGTACTCATGGTTGCTTTGCTCCCGCTTTTCCCCCTTCCTATATCCGATTGTTGTGACTAGACGTTGGAGTCCAGGAGCCAGACGCCACCGTCGATGACGACTGCTACTACTCTGGAGGTGCCTACTACTACGTGCAGGCCGCTGACGACGACCAGGAGTAGTTCAGGAGGATCCCAGGCAGGAGGCCTGCGCCTCTTTCGATCTATATCCCAGTTTGTGCTAGCCTTCTTAAGGCAAACTTGTTTAACTTATGTCTGTACTCTGATATTGTTGCTTCCGCTGACTCGTCTATGATCGAGCTCTTGTATTCAAGCACTTGAGGCCCCTGGCTTGCAATATGATGCTTGTATGACTTATTTTATTTGTAGAGTTGTGTTGTGATATCTTCCCGTGAGTCCCTGATCTTGATCATACATGTTTGCGTATATGATTAGTGTACGATTGAATCGGGGGCATCACAGCCAGGCACGCATCACACAACAAACTCACCCTCCATGGTCGAGTAGCTCACCATCCTTCGTGTTGAGGAACACAGTATTTCAAAATTTTCCTACGATCACGCAAGATCTATCTAGGACATGCATAGCAACGAGAGGGGTGAGTGTGTCTACGTACCCTCGTAGACTGAAAGTGGAAGCATTAAGTACTGCGGTTGATGTAGTCGAACATCTTCAAGATCCAACCGATCAAGTACCGAACGCACGGCACCTCCACGATCTGCACACGTTCAGCTCGGTGACGTCCCTCGTACTCTTGATCCAGCTAAGGCCGAGGGTGAGTTGCGTCAGCACGACGGCGTGTTGACGGTTATGATGAAGTTATCGATGCAGGGCTTCACCTAAGCACTACGACAATATGACCGAGGTGGTAAACTATGAAGGGCGGCACCGCACATGGCTAAAGATCAACTTGTGTGTCTATGGGGTGCCCCCTCCCCCGTATATAAAGGAGGGGAGGAGGAGGAGGACCGGCCACAAGGGGCGCGCCCAAAGGGGCGATTCCTACTCCTAGTAGGAGTAGGTTTCCCCTTTCCTAGTCCAAGTAGGAGAAGAAGGAAGGAGAGGAGAGGGAGAAGGAAAGAGGGGGGCGCCGCCCCCTCCATAGTCCAATTCGGACCAGCCCATGGGGGGTGCGCGGCCTCCCCTTGTGGCCCTTCTCTCCTTTCCACTAAGGCCCATGAAGGACCAATACTTCCCCCGGCGAATTCCCGTAACACTCCGGTACTCCGAAAAATACCCAAACCACTCAAAACCTTTCCGATGTCCGAATATAGCTATCCAATATATTGATCTTTATGTCTCGATCATTTCGAGACTCCTCTTCATGTCCATGATCTCATCCGGGACTCCAAACAAACTTCGGTCATGAAATCACATAACTCATAATACAAATCGTCATCGAACGTTAAGCGTGCGGACCCTACGGGTTTGAGAACTATGTAGACATGACCGAGACACATCTCTGGTCAATAACCAATAGCGGAACCTGGATGCTCATATTGGCTCCTACATATTCTACGAAGATCTTTATCGGTCAAACCGCACAACAATATACATTGTTTGTCATTGGTATGTTACTTGCCCGAGATTCGATCGTCGGTATCATCATACCTAGTTCAATCTCGTTACCGGCAAGTCTCTTTACTTGTTCATAATGCATCATCCCGCAACTAACTCATTAGTCACGTTGCTTGCAAGGATTATAGTGATGTGCATTACCGAGAGGGCCCAGCCATACCTCTCCGACAATCGGAGTGACAAATCCTAATCTCGATCTATGCCAACTCAACAAACACCATCGGAGACACATGTAGAGCATCTTTATAATCACCCAATTACGTTGTGATGTTTGATAGCACACTAAGTGTTCCTCCGGTATTCGGGAGTTGCATAATCTCATAGTCATAGGAACATGTATAAGTCATGAAGAAATAAATAGCAATAAACTAAACGGTCATAGTGATAAGCTAACAGATGGGTCTTGTCCATCACATCATTCTCTAATGATGTGGTCCCGTTCATCAAATGACAACACATGTCTATGGCTAGGAAACTTAACCATCTTTGATTAACGAGCTAGTCAAGTAGAGGCATACTAGGGACACTCTGTTTGTCTATATATATTCACAAATGCACTAAGTTTCCGGTTAATACAATTCTAGCATGAATAATAAACATTTATCATGATATAAGAAAATATAAATAACAACTTTATTATTGCCCCTAGGGCATATTTCCTTCAGTCTCCCACTTGCACTAGAGTCAATAATCTAGTACACATCGTCATGTGATTTGACACCAATAGTTCACATCTTGTTGTGATTAGTTCACATCTTCATGTGACTAATACCCAAAGGATTCACTAGAGTCAATAATCTAGTTCACATCGCTATGTGATTAAAACCCAATGAGTGATCATGTTTTGCTTGTGAGAGAAGTTTAGTCTATGGGTCTGCAACATTCAGATCCATATGTATTTTGCAAATTTCTGTGTCTAAAATACTCTGCATAGAGCTACTCTAGCTAATTTTTCCCACTTTCAATATGTATCTAGACCGAGACTTAGAGTCATCTAGATCGGTGTCAAAAGCTTGCATCGACGTAACTCTTTACGATGAACTCTTTTATCACCTCCATAACCGAGAAATATTTCCTTAGTCCTCTAAGGATAATTTTGACCGCTGCCCAATGATCTACTCCTAGATCACTATTGTACTCCCCTGCCAAAATCATGCTAAGGTATGCAATAGGTCTGGTACACAACATAGCATACTTTATAGAACCTATGACTGAGGCATAGGGAATGACTTTTCATTCTCTTTCTATTTTCTGCCATGGCTAGGTTTTGAGTCTTTACTCAATTTCACACCTTACAACTCAGGCAATAACTCCTTCTTTGACCGATCCATTTTGAACTCCTTCAAAATCTTATCAAGGTATGTAGTCATCGAAAGTCTTATCAAGCGTCTTGATCTATCTTTATAGATCTTGATGCCCAATATGTATGTAGCTTTATAGGTAATTCTTTCTTTGAAAAACTCCTTTCAAATTCTCCTTTATGCTTTCTAGAAAATTCTACATCATTTCCGATCAACAATATGTCATTCACATATACTTATCGGAAAGGCTGTAGTGCTCCCACTCACTTTCTTGTAAATACAGGCTTCTCCGAAAGTCTGTATAAAACTATGTGCTTTGATCAACTCATCAAATCATATAGTCCAACTCCGAGATGCTTGCACCAGTCCATAGATGGATCGCTGGAGCTTGCACACTTTGTTAGTACCTGTAGGATTGACAAAACCTTCTAGTTGCATTATATACAACTCTTCTTTAATAAATCCATTAAGGAATGTAGTTTTGATATCCATTTGCCAGATTTCATAAAATGCGGCAACTGCTAACATGATTCGGACAATCTTTTAAGCATCGATACGAGTGAGAAAATCTCATCGTAGTCACCACCTTGAACTTGTCGAAAACCTTTTGCGACAATTCGAGCTTTGTAGATAGTAACACTACTATCAGCGCCCGTCTTCCTCTTGAAGATCCATTTATTCTGAATGGCTCACCGATCATCAGGCAAGTCAATCAAATTCCATACTTTGTTCTCATACATGGATCCCATCTCAGATTTCATGGCCTTAAGCCATTTCACGGAAACTGGGCTCATCACCGCTTCCTCATAGTTCGTAGGTTCATCATGGTCTAGTAACATGACTTGCAGAACAGGATTACTGTACCACTCTGGTGCGGAACGTACTCTGGTTGACGTATGAGGTTTGGTAGTAACTTGATTCGAAGTTTCATGATCATCATCATTAACTTCCTCACTAATTGGTGTAGGCATCACTGAAACTGATTTTAGTGATGAGCTACTTTCTAATTCAAGAGAAGGTACAATTACCTCATCAAGTTCTACCTTCCTCCCACTCACTTCTTTCGAGAGAAACTCCTTCACTAGAAAGGATCCACTCTTAGCAACAAAGATCTTGCCTTTGGATCTGTGATAGGAGGTGTACCCAATAGTTTCTTTTGGGTATCCTATGAAGATGCACTTATCTGATTTGGGTTTGAGCTTATCAGGCTGAAACTTTTTCACATAAGCATCGCAACCCCAAACTTTAAGAAACGACAGCTTAGGTTTCTTGCCAACCCATAGTTCATACGATGTCGTCTCAATGGATTTAGATGGTGCCCTATTTAACGTGAATGCAGCTGTCTCTAATGCATAACCCCAAAACGATAGTGGTAAATCGGTAAGAGACATCATAGATCGCACCATATCTAATAAAGTACAGTTACGATGTTTGGACACACCATTACGCTGTGGTGTTCCAGGTGGCGTGAGTTGCGAAACTATTCCACATTTTTTCAAATGAAGGCCAAACTCGTAACTCAAATATTTCGTCTCCGCGATCGGATCGTAGAAATTCTATTTTCTTGTTACGATGATTCTCCACTTCACTCTGAAATTCTTTGACCTTTTCAAGCATTTCAGACTTGTGTTTCATTAAGTAGATATACTCATATATGCTCAAATCGTTTGTGAAGGTCAGAAAATAATGATACCCGCCGCGAGCCTCAACACTCATCGGACTGCATACATCGGTATGTATTATTTCCAATAAGTTAGTGGCTCGCTCCATTGTTCTGGAGAATGGCGTCTTAGTCATCTTGCCCATGAGGCATGGTTCCCAAGCATCAAATGATTCATAATCAAGTGATTCCAAAAGTCCATCCGCATGGAGTTTCTTCATGCGCTTTACACCAATATGACCTAAACGGCAGTGCCACAAGTATGTTGCACTATCATTATCAACTTTGCATCTTTTGGCATCAATATTATGAATATGTGTATCACTACAATCGAGATTCAATAAACCATTTATATTAAGTGTATGACCATAGAAGGTTTTATTCATGTAAACAGAACAACAATTATTCTTTGACTTAAATGAATAACCGTATTGCAATAAACATGATCCAATCATATTCATGCTCAACGCAAACACCAAATAACATTTATTTTAGGTCCAACACTAACCCCGAAGGTAAAAGGAGTGTGCGATGGTGATCTTATCAACCTTGGAATCATTTCCAACACACATCGTCACCTTGCCCTTAACTAGTCTCTGTTCATTTTGCAACTTCTGTTTCGAGTTACTAATCTTAGCAACTGAACCGGTATCAAATACCCTGGGGCTACTATGAACACTAATAAAGTACACATCAATAACATGTATATCATATATACTTTTGTTCACTTTGCTATCCTTCTTATCCGCCAAGTATTTGGGGTAGTTCCGCTTCCAGTGACCATTTCCTTTGCAGTAGAAGCACTCAGTTTCAGGCTTGGGTCTAGCTTTGGGCTTCTTCATGGGAGTGGCAACTTGTTTGCCATTCTTCTTGAAGTTCTCTTTCTTTCCTTTGCCCTTTTAATTGAAACTAGTGGTCTTGTCAACCATCAACATTTGATATTTTTGTTGATTTCTACCTTCATCGATTTCAGTATCACGAAGAGCTCGAGAATCGTTTTCGTCATCCCTTGTATATTATAGTTCATTACGAAGTCCTAGTAACTTGGTGACAGTGACTAGAGAACTCTGTCAATCGCTGTCTTATCTGGAAGATTAACTCCCACATGATTTAAGCGATTGTAGTACTCACATATTCTGAGCACATGCTCACTGGTTGAGCTATTCTCCTCCATCTTGTAGGAAGTTCTAGTAACTTTGTGACAGTGACTAGAGAACTCTGTCAGTCGCTATCTTATCTAGAAGATTAACTCCCACTTGATTCAAGCGATTGTAGTACTTAGACATTCTGAGCACATGCTCACTGGTTGAGCTATTCTCTTCCATCTTGTAGGCAAAATACTTGTTAGAGGTCTCATACCTCTTGACTTGGGCATGAGTCTGAAATACCAATTTCAGCTCTTGGAACATCTTATATGCTTCGTGGCGTTCAAAATGTTTTTGAAGTCCCGGTTCTAAGTCGTAAAGCATGGCGTACTAAACTATCAAGTAGTCATCATACCGAGCTTGCCAAACGTTCATAACATTTGCATCTGCTCCTGCAATAGGTCCGTCACCTAGCGGTGCATCAAGGACATAATTCTTCTGTGCAGCAATGAGGATAATCCTCAGATCACGGAGCTAGTCCGCATCATTGCTACTAACATCTTTCAACATAGTTTTCTCTAGGAACATATCATAAATAAAACGGGGAAGCTATACGTGAGCAATTGATCTACAATATATATATGCAAATGCTATCAGGACTAAGTTCATGATAAATTTAAGTTCAATTAATCATATTACTTAAGAACTCCCACTTAGATAGACATCCCTCTAGTCATCTAAATGATCACGTGATCCATATCAACTAAACCATGTCCGATCATCACGTGAGATGGAGAAGTTTTCAATGGTGAACATCATATGTTGATCATATCTACTATATGATTCACGCTCGACCTTTCGGTCTCAGTGTTCCGAGGCCATATCTGCATATGCTAGGCTCGTCAAGTTTAACCCGAGTATTCTGCTTGTGCAAAACTAGCTTGCACCCGTTGTATGTGAACGTAGAGCTTATCACACCCGATCATCGCGTGGTGTCTCGGCATGACGAATTATAGCAACAGTGCATACTCAGGGAGAACACTTATACCTTGAAATTTAGTGAGAGATCATCTTATAATGCTACCGCCGTACTAAGCAAAATAAGATGCATAAAGGATAAACATCACACACAATCAATATAAGTGATATGATATGGTCATCATCATCTTGTGCCTTTGATCTCCATCTCCAAAGCACCGTCATGATCACCATCGTCACCGGCTTGACACCTTGATCTCCATCGTAGCATCATTGTTGTCTTGCCAACTATTGCTTCTATGACTATCGCTACAGCTTAGTGATAAAGTAAAGCAATTACATGGCGATTGCGTTTCATACAATAAAGTGACAACCATATGGCTCCTGCCAGTTGCCGATAACTGTGTTACAAAACATGATCATCTCATACAATAATTTAAATAACCATGTCTTGACCATATCACATCACAACATGCCCTGCAAAAACAAGTTATACATCCTCTACTTTGTTGTTGCAAGTTTTACGTGGCTGCTATGGGCTTAGCAAGAACCGTTCTTACCTACGCATCAAAAACCACAACGCGGTATAGTGATTGCTTTTTGATCTTCAGAAAGAACCCTGTTCATTGAATCTGATTCAACTAAAGTTGGAGAAACCGACACCCGCCAGCCACCTGTGTGCAAAGCACGTCGGTAGAACCAGTCTCATGAACACGGTCATGTAATGTCGGTCTGGGCCGCTTCATCCAACAATACCGCCGAATCAAGAAACAACTAGTGACGACAAGCAATATGTATATACCCACGCCCACAACTCCTTTCTCTTCTACTCGTGCATATAATATCTACGCATAGGCCTGGCTCGGATGCCACTATTGGGGAACGTAGTATTTCAAAAATTTCCTACGATCACGCAAGATCTATCTAGGAGATGCATAGCAATGAGAGGGGAGAGTGTGTCTACGTATCCTCGTAGACTGAAAGCGGAAGCGTTAAGTAATGCGGTTGATGTAGTCGAACGTCTTCTCGATCTAACCGATCAAGTACCGAACGCACGCACCTCCGCGATCTGCACACGTTTAGCTCGGTGACGTCCCTCATACTCTTGATCCAGCTAAGGCTGAGGGTGAGTTGTGTCAGCACGACGGCGTGTTGACGGTGATGATGAAGTTACCGACGCAGGGCTTCGCCTAAGCACTACGACAATATGACCGAGGTGGAAAACTATGGAGGGGGGCACCGCACACGGCTAAAGATCAACTTGTGTGTCTATGGGGTGCCCCCTCCCCGTATATAAAGGAGGGGAGGAGGAGGAGGGCCAGCCATAAGGGGCGTGCCCAAAGGGGCGATTCCTACTCCTAGTAGGAGTAGGTTTCCCCCTTTCCTAGTCCAAGTAGGAGAAGAAGGAAGGAGAGGAGAGGGAAAGGAAAGAGGGGGGCACCGCCCCCTCCCTAGTCCAATTCGAACCAGCCCATGGGGGGCGCGCGGCCTCCCCCTGTGGCCCTTCTCTCCTTTCCACTAAGGCCCATGAAGGCCCAATACTTCCCCCAGCAAATTCCCGTAACTCTCCGGTACTCCGAAAAATACCCGAACCACTCAGAACCTTTCCGATGTCCGAATATAGCCTCCCAATATATCGATCTTTACGTCTCAATCATTTTGAGACTCCTCGTCATGTCCGTGATCTCATCCGGGACTCCGAACAAACTTCGGTCATCAAATCACATAACTCATAGTACAAATCGTCATCGAACGTCAAGCGTGCGGACCCTACGGGTTCGAGAACTATGTAGACATGACCGAGACACATCTCCGGTCAATAACCAATTGCAGAACCTGGATGCTCATATTGGCTCCTACATATTCTACGAAGATCTTTATCGGTCAAACCGCATAACAATATACGTTGTTTGTCATTGGTATGTTACTTGCCCGAGATTCGATCGTCGGTATCTCAATACCTAGTTCAATCTCGTTATCGGCAAGTCTCTTTACTCGTTCCGTAATGCATCATCCCGCAGCTAACTCATTAGTCACATTGCTTGCAAGGCTTATAGTGATGTGCATTACCGAGAGGGCCCAGAGATACCTCTCCGACAATCGGAGTGACAAATCCTAATCTCGATTTATGCCAACTCAACAAACACCATCAGAGACACCTATAGAGCATCTTTATAATCACCCAGTTACGTTGTGACGTTTGATAGCACACTAAGTGTTCCTCCTATATTCGGGAGTTGCATAATCTCATAGTCATAGGAACATGTATAAGTCATGAAGAAAGCAATAGCAATAAACTAAATGATCATAGTGCTAAGCTAACGGATGGGTCTTGTCCATCACATCATTCTCTAATGATGTGATCTCGTTCATCAAATGACAACACATGTCTATGGCCAGGAAACTTAACCATCTTTGATTAATGAGCTAGTCAAGTAGAGGCATACTAGGGACACTCTGTTTGTCTATATATTCACACATGCACTAAGTTTCCGGTTAACACAATTCTAGCATGAATAATAAACATTTATCATGATATAAGAAAATATAAATAACAACTTTATTATTGCCTCTAGGGCATATTTCCTTCACTTTGTACTATAAAAATGACATAGCATTTCAAAACAACTCAATGGCATTTGACCAAACACCTGTCGGGCATGGTGTCCGCCATGGAGGTCGTCGACAGGGGTCGGAGTGTACCTGGTTACAAACAGCTCCAGGGTGGGCAGCTTCGTCGTAAATGTCGAGCGGGCACATCTCTGCTGGTTGCGTACTTCCTACAATGCCTATGTGGTGGCCGGAGACGTACAACAACGCCGCCGGAGGTGGAGGGTGCGGATGCAAAGCAAGGGAGAGAAGGGTGGAGTGGAAGGAAATGGATCGGGAGGAGGGTTTGGTGGGTCGGGGGTGTCGGAGTCCTATGTTTCGGGTCTCCGGATTCCTGCAAACCTCCCCCCATTTTGTCTCCAATTTGTTGGAGAAATTGCGCTCAAAATGCCCCGCAGACCGATACATGTCGGTGTTGGATGACTTCCGCAGTCCGTACAACGCGGTTCAGATGGATGCAGACGGTTTGCGGGTCAACCTTGGAGATGCCCTTAGGTGACGCTTCTTTCCCGGTCACGTGGATTTTCATGACTAATAATCATGCATTTGTAGTGTCAAGATAGACATTTCTCACATCGTCGTACCCATTTATGACGGCTTTCGGTCTGGCATGTTTCTTCATACCGAAAAACCTACATGGGTCATGATGGGAAGAAAGTTGCTCCTTGAGTCATCTTGGCTAGTGTTGGGTCGCAGGAGGAGATCCGATTGGGACTCATGGGGCACCAATTCTCGACGAATAATGGTCCGCCGATCTTACAACCTGAAGTTTGTTGTGGAAGACTGTAGAGAGAAGGGTGTTGTCTGAAGTGATCTTGTTGGGCGACGACGAAGGTGACATGGTGGTTTAACCTACGTCTTTATTAATCAACAAAGATGACTAAAATGTTGTTTTCTATCTACCCCACTAGGGTACAAGAAATAGCTTCCATTCCGCCTTTTAGCGGATGTATTTCCCTTATACTTAGTCCCAAGTCAGTCGTTTGGTATCGATCTTCAAGTGATACGATACAATCATGGTCATCCAATCGCGGAGTACAAATATTCCGTGACGGTAGAATTCTTAAAGTAGTGATCTCACCCTTATCCCTTACGAATGCTTGTTCCGATGCATCAGGCATGACTCAACAGCTCTTAGGCACTAAGGCTGATGAACAAACAGAGATGCGTTTGTACCATACCACTCTCGGAGTGGGAATCCCTACTCACCTACACACAGTTTCTTCAAACTGCAGTAATCTAAAACCTTAGTATTCTAGTATTCCAATGTGTGGGCAATTCATAAGTATAAGTTTGTAAAAACTACAATTTTTCTTGGCTTGGTTTAGGAAAGAAAGGATTGAGACATGTTTAAAAAATACTAAGAAATACCGTATTGGAGATACTACGTACATTCATGGATTTTATTGACTCAAAATGAGCATCAAATAAATACAAAAACAATGAACGCACACTCTATCTCTGCATAATTATGATGCACATAACCAACAACAACACAAACATAAAAAACACAAGTCATAGAAGTGATCAAAACAACGATTGAACTACAACAACGACCATATCTGCATCAATCATTTTTTGACCACCTCAAGGAGACTATGATTCTTCGACAACATCTTCCACAAGGAGGGAATGAGGCCAGATACTACATACATATATGTGTATATGTTGACACCGATGTAAGTTTCCTGAACTAAAGAACTGGGCTAGCTATGATAGCCTAAATCTTCCATTTCATTCTTACAAGAACTCTGGCAAGATCACGAAGCGAGGATCAGGATTCATCATGTACAAGGACTGAATGCCAAGGATGAGGTCCGTGGGCTTGTACCTTGTCAGCTCTGTGAATTCCTTGTTGGTGTATCTGAAACAACAAGGGGGGAAACCTGAGGAATCACCCTTGATGGATTCCCACTCGATGTAACCATCAAGGTAGACTTGGAGGAATCACCCTCGTTGGTCCACACTTGAGGGGTTGCACGACAGAGTCGTTATCGGGAGTGGTGAAGGAGGAATCACCCTCGATAACCATGACCGAATAGTTACACTACATGGTTAACATCAGAAGTGCTGACGAGGTATCACCCTCAGCACTCGATAGTAACTCTACAGAGTCGTACAACTAGGGGGGGTGATGTGCAGTGTCGGGGCCTGGACGTCGATCATGTTGATCGTGTCATCGAACATAAAGCATGGGCAACTGGGACAAGGTGGGGGTCACTGATGGATCTCTAACCAACCTATACTAAGCGGTTTTAGAATAAGCAGGTAAGGTATGAAAGCAGGTAACAAAAACAGGCTATGCATCAAAGTAGGATCATACAGAAACAGTAGCAGTTCTAATGCAAGCATGAGAGGGAAATAGATGGGCAATATCGGAATGCTCAATGGGGGGTTTGCTTGCCTAGAAGCTTTGCTGCAAAAGAAGGGTCGTTGGTGACGTAGTCTATCACGGGGGCATCATCGGTCTCGGGGTCTACCGGAGAGAGGAGGGGAGGAAACAGTAAATACAAGCAATCAAGTGCAACACTAAGCATGACATGATGATAAGCATTCTAGGGGCGTTCTATCGCGGTACTACACGTTGCAGACGGAGGGGGGAAACATCTGGAGGGTTTTCCTGTGTTTGGCGTTTTCGGACAAAGGAAAAGAGGGGGAAAGTTCCATGTTCAGCATGCTAGGGGCATGTGACAGATAAACGGACTGTGTATTCGGATTCATTGGATTTTTCTGAGCAACTTTCATATATAAAACATTTTCATCTGATACAATATCATGGTTTGACACCGGGGTGCTCATGATTTATATTTATGTGATGAAGGCGGAGTCATGCCATGCATACATAGTCCAATGAGTAGGGATAACATTTGTTAAGCATCGTATATTTTGAAGAGTAATGATTATGTTCAAGTATTCATGGATATTATTATGTTGTTATCAAATACTTCATCATTTCTCAATTCATATCGTAAAAGATTACATGATAGACATGCATGAATTAAGCTTGAGAATGCTGATATGTATCCAACATATCTACAATTTTTAGTTGTTTCATGCTATTATACTATCAATCTTGAATGCTTTATATGAAATTTATACCATTTTGGGGAACTAACCTACCAACTCAGCACGTGCTACTTGTGAGCTGCGTTGGGATTTCCTCGAAGAGGAGAGAATGACGCAATACAATAGAGATACGTATTTCCCTTAGTTAAGAACCAATGTTATCAATCCAGTAGGAGAACCACGCAAGATCTCATGAACAACACCTACACACAAAATAACAAATACTTGCACCAAACACAAACAAGGGGTTGTTAATCCCTTGGCGGGTAATTGCAAGGATCAAATCTCGTAGTGATAGATAGATAAACATGAACACAAAAAAGTAAATAAATTGCAACAAAGTATTTTTGGATTTTATATATGATAAAGATAGACCCGGGGCCCATAGTTTTCACTAGAGGCTTCTCTCTCGAATAAAAAGCATACTATGAGTAAACAAATTATTGTTGGGCAATTAATAGAAAAATGCATAGTTATGATGATATCCAAGGTAATGATCGTGTATATAGGCATGACGTCCGAGACAAGTAGACCGACTCCTAGCTGCATCTACTACTATTACTCCACACATCGACCGCTATTCAACATGCATCTAGAGTATTAAGTTCATAAAGAACAGAGTAACGCCTTAAGCAATATGACATGATGTAGACAAAGTAAACCCAATTAATATGAATAAACCCCATCTTTTTATGCTTAATGGCAATGATACAAGTACGTGTCATGTCTTTTTCTGTCACTAGGATTGAGCAACGCAAGATCGAATCCATCACAATGCACCTCTCTCGTTGCGAGATAAATCCATCTAGTTGGCCAAACCAAATAGATAGACCAGTGAGAAATACAAAGCTATACCAATCATGCATAAAAGAGTTCAAAGAAGACTCATATAATATTTATGGATAATCTGATCATAAACCCACAATTCATCGGATCCCAACAAGCACACCGCAAAAAAAAAGATTACATCACATAGATCTCAAGAACATCGAGGAGAACATTGTATTGAAGATCAAAGAAAGAGAAGCCATCTAGCAACTAGCTATGGGCTCGTAGGTTTGTGGTAAACTACTCACACATCATCGGAAGGGCAACAAGGTTGATGTAGAGGCCCTCGGTGATCGAATCCCCCTCCGACAGAGTACTGGAAAATGTCTCCAGATGGGATCTCTGAAGAACAGAAACTTGCGGCGGCGGAAAAAGTATTTTGGGCGATTCTCTGTGAAATGGTGTTTTCTATCCACCGAACTAGGGTACAAGAAAGAGCTTCCATTTTGCCTTTTAGCGGATGTAGTACCCTTATAATTAGTCCCAAGTCAATCATTTGGTATCTATGTTCAATTGATACAATACTATCATGGTCATCTAGTCATGGGGTACAAATCTTTCGTGAATGTAGAATTCCTAAAGTAGTGATCTCGCCATTATCTCTTACGAATGCCTATTCAGACGCATCGGGCATGACTCGGCAGCTCTTAGGCACTAAGGCCGATGAACAAGCCGAGATGCGTTTGTACCATACCTCTCTCGGAGTGGGTATCCCTACTCACCGACAGACAGTTTTTTGAAACCGCGGTAATCTAAAACCTTAGTATTCTAGTATTCCAACATGTGGGCAATTCATAAGTGTAAGTTTGTAAAAACTACAGTTTTTCTTGGCCTGGTTTAGGAAAAAAATATTGAGACATTTTTCAAAAATACTAAGAAATACCGTATTGGAGATACCACGTACATTTATGGATTTTATTGACTCAAAATGAGCATCAAATAAATACAAATACAATGAACGTACACTCGGTCTCTCGGCATAATTATGATGCACACAGCCAACGACAACACAAACATAAAAAACACGAGTAAAGTCATAGAAGACCAAAGCTATGCCTAAGCGAGAAAAAAAGAAAATCCGAGGCGATCAAAACAACGGTTGAACAACAACAACCATATCTGCATCAACCAAATTTTTTTTGACCACCTCAAGGAGAATGTGATTCTTCAACAACACCTTTGACAAGGAGGGAATGAGGCCAGATACTACATACATATATGTGTATATGTTGACACCGATGTAAGTTTCCTGAACTAAAGAACTGGGCTGGCTATGATAGCCTAAATCTTCCATTTCATTCTTACAAGAACTCTGGCAAGATCACGAAGCGAGGATCGGGATTCATCATGTACAAGGACTGAATGCCAAGGATGAGGTCCGTGGGCTTGTACCCTGTCAGCTCCGTGAATTCCCTGTTCCACTTCTGCACCTGGCTGGCCATTGGGTTCAAGATCAGCCTGGCGAGAAAGACCGCCGACGCCGCCACGGCGGACGGCATGAGCTGCAGGCATCTGTAGTCCACCAGCGATGTTTCGGCGAGCTGATGCGCCAACCTCTGAACCTCCAGCTCGCGCTCTCCGTTGCTGTACCTGGTGAAGTGGTCCACGAACGTGTAGGCCGTTGGTCCGCTGAGCTCGTACCGGAGCGCCGCCAACATCTTGCACTCCATGTCGGTCACCTCCTTGCTGGTGGCGAACCCACAGTCGTCGGCAATTTTCGCGGCGTTCACCTTGAATCTGGTGCCCCGCTCCTCGTATTTGGCGGCGGTGAAGACGGCCGTGGCGCCCAGGAGACGGAGCTCATACTCCATGTCCGTGCGAGCCGTAGACAAGGTTCGCGCCGACAGGACGCGGTCGACGTAGGAGACGGCGCGGTGAAGCGTGCCAGGGGCCAGGTCGTAGTGCCGGGTGAAGTCGTCCATCCAGAAGACGAGGGTGGCACGCATCGATGGGCTCATCCGATCTCCCTGTACCGTGTTCAGGTAGTCCGGCGAAGGCCGCTCCTCGACGTTCTTCTCCATCTCCCAGAGGTTGAAGTCGATGTCAATGTCGTAGTCGGAGAGCCGCGGACGCGTGGCCGAGTTCTTGCAGTCCGGGACGACGCGGTCCGGGAGCAGGGACGGTGCGGGCACCTCCAAGGATGGGTGAAAAAGATGGGCGTCGAGTGCGGCGGCGTACAGCTGACACGTCGCCGGGAGCTCCACGGAACATCCGAGTGCGGCGGCGTGATCGGCGGGCGTGGGAGCGAATTCGAAGCCGGACAGATGCGGGCGTGCCGCCGTGTTCTTGGAGTCCGGGACGACGCGGTCCGGAAGCAGGGACGGCAAGGGCACCTCGAACGGCGGGGGAAAAAGATGGGCGTCGACTGCGGCGGCATACAGCGTCGCCGGGAGCTCCACGGAATCTTTGAGCGCGGCGTGGTGGAGGTGGACAGTCGGAAGAGGAGGGAGTGCGCCGATCGCCCGGAGGTAGGCGTCGTCAAACTCCATGCGGTGGTCGGCGGCGCATGAGAAGGCGCCGGGGAGGGAAGGACCCGAAAGTAGGTCGGCGGTGAAGGGATCCATGACAGCCATCGCTTGAGCGAGGGGGAAAAAGGGGTCTCGAACTCTTGGAGGGTGGTACGTGATTGCAAATGATGCAGGGAGGGAGTCCTGCCATTTATACATGACGGCGACTCGTTCGATGGGTTTCCTGAGAGTTGGGAAACCACATCGCTACCGGTCTCGTCTCGTATTGGCGATGATTCGGATTGCAACTTTTGCGACTAACCATGGATGGAAGACACACGCTACTGCTTCCACGCGTAAATAAATTGTTGCCGTCATTGTTTTGGATCGAGTTCGTATGCTGCGCGGAAGAGACGCGCGACTGGCAGTCCGGCAATAGTTTTTTTTTTTTTGAGAATAGTCCGGCAATTGTTAGGACGTACTGTACTAGTATGCATGACCGGTGTCTCCGGCTCAAACAAAGTGCGTTCGATCGTTGTTGCTGATTGGGAAACGGTTCGTGTCGGCCGACCGGCAACGGGTTGCGCCGGTCGCACGCGCGCTGTCAGATCACGCAGGGATTCGTGCGCCACGTCTTCCTCATAGGACCGCATTTTTTCTACTCCTTTATCTTTTCGTAGATGAAACACTGTCGTCCACCCATTTACTGGACAGAATCACTATTCTGACTTTTTTCTTAAAGTTTAACACAATTTGATCTTGTTTCTAAAAGAATCATTTATCTGACCTTTTTCAATGACGCCAATATCCATGGGGTTCTAGTTGTATGGTTCATGGCGTTTACCCATGAGCCAAAACATCATGGTTTATGGCGTTTTGTCATTTGTCAAAAACGACAAGTCCCATGGAGAAAGCGCCAGGGAGGAAACACCAAGGACCATGGCGCTTTTTATTGAACCAAAAATGCCATGGATGTTGGCTTCACCGAAAAAGGGTAGATGAGATTTTTCTAGAACGTGGGTCAAATCGTGCTAAACTTTAACATAAAGGTCAAACCAGTTATCTCGTCCACATTTGCTTGCCAAACCCAACCGCTGACAACAGTGTGTTGCAACCCGAGGGTGTGGCGGTGCTAAAACCAGCCGGCGCAATGCTACAACATCAGTCGCTTTTTGCTGGAACCGACCATCAATGATGTTGCGCCCAGTGGCCACCAGGTGCTGAAATCTATAGCGATGCTGGAATAGATGATGGTTTTTTGCTACACCGGCCGTGGAGTTTGACCGAACCGGCAGTGTTCTCTCCAGGGGATGGCCGCGCGAGAGGTGCTGGATCCGACGAGGTTTATTTTGCAGGAACCGACTGGTGGATTGTGGAAACGGTGAGGTTGTTTTTGCCGGAACGGACAGGGCTAATTGCTGGAATTCATGATGTTATTTGTGTTCGGAAATGTTGCATGGAAAACAATTTTTTTTTCTACGCACATGCAAGATCTATACATGAAGATGCATAGCCATGAGAGGGGAGAGTATGCCTACGTACCCTTGTAGACCGTTAAGCGGAAGCGTTTATCAATGCGATTGATGTAGTCGTACACTTTCACGATCCGTCCCGATCAAGTACCGAACGTATGGCACCTTCGCGTTCAGCACACGTTCAGCTCGATGACGTCCTCGTCTTCTCGATCCAGCTAGAGAGGCTAAGTAGTAGATGAGTTCCGGCAGCACGACGGCGTGATGACGTTGGTGGTGAACTTGTTCCTGCAAGGCTTCGCCATGCACTGCAGAAATACTTGACGGAGGATGAAACCGGGGAGAGGGGCGCCGCACACGGCTTGGGGATTGTCGTGGTTTTGTGGCGCCCCTCCCTCTCATGTATATATAGGTGCTGGTGGGGGGGGGGGGGGGGAGGAGGCAGCTGATACGTCTCCAACGTATCTATAATTTTTGATTGCTCCATGCTATACTATCTACTGTTTTGGACTATATTGGGCTTTATTTTCCACTTTTGTTTTATTTTTGGGACTAACCTATTAACCGGAGGCCCAACCCAGAATTGTTTTTTTGCCTATTTCAGTGTTTCGAAAAAACAGAATATCAAACGGAGTCCAAACAGAAAAATCCTTTTTGGAACGTGATTTTGTTCTCGGATAAGACCCAGGAGACTTGGACCCTACTCCAAGAAGTATCGGAGGCGGTCACGAGGGTAGGGGGCGCGCCCCCCTACAGGGCGCGCCCCCTGCCTCGTGGGCCCCTCGGTGCTCCACCGACGTACTCCTTCCTCCTATATATACCCACATACCCTCAAACGATCAGAACAGGAGCCAAAAACCTAATTCCACCGCCGCAACTTTTTGTATCCACGAGATCCCATCTTGGGGCCTGTTCCGAAGCTCCGCCGGAGAGGGCCGTCATCACGGAGGGCTTCTACATCATCATAGCCCCTCCGATGAAGTGTGAGTAGTTTACCTCAGACCTTCGGGTCCATAGTTATTAGCTAGATGGCTTCTTCTCTCTTTTTGGATCTCAATACAATGTTCTCCCCCTCTCTTGTGGAGATCTATTTGATGTAATCTTCTTCTTTTGCGGTGTGTTTGTTGAGACCGATGAATTGTGGGTTTATGATCAAGTCTATCTATGAACAATATTTGAATCTTCTCTGAATTATTTTATGTATGATTGGTTATCTTTGCAAGTCTCTTCGAATTATCCGTTTGGTTTGGCGAACTAGATTGGTAGTTCTTGCCATGGGAGAAGTGCTTAGCTTTGGGTTCGATCTTGCGGTGTTCTTTCCCAGTGACAGAAGGGGCAGCAAGACACGTATTGTATCGTTGCCATCGAGGATAACAAGATGGGGTTTATTTCATATTGCATGAATTTATCTCTCTACATCATGTCATCTTGCTTAAAGTGTTACTCTGTTTTTAACTTAATACTCTAGATGCATGCTGGATAGCGGTCGATGAGTGGAGTAATAGTAGTAGATACAGAATCGTTTCGATCTACTTGTCATGGACGTGATGCCTATATACATGATCATGCCTAGATATTCTCATAACTATGCTCAATTCTGTCAATTGCTCAACAGTAATTTGTTCACCCACCGTAGAAAACTTATGCTCTTGAGAGAAGCCACTAGTGAAACCTATGGCCCCCGGGTCTATTCTCATCATATCAATCTCCATCACTTTAATCTTGCTTTGTTTTTACTTTGCCTTTTACTTTTCACTTTGCATCTTTATATCAAAAATACCAAAAAATATTATCTATCAGATCTCACTTCCGTAAGTGACCGTGAAGGGATTGGCAACCCCTAATCGCGTTGGTTGCGTTGAGCTCTTTGTGTTGTGTAGGTATGAGGGACTTGCGCGTGGCCTCCTACTGGATTGATACCTTGGTTCTCAAAAACTGAGGGAAATACTTATGCTACTCTGCTGCATCATCCTTTCCTCTTCGGGGAAAACCAACGCAAGCTCAAGAGGTAGCAAGAAGAATTCCTAGCACTATTGCCGGGGAGTCTATGCAAAAAGTCAACATACCAAGTACCCATCACAATCCCTATCTCCCGCATTACATTAGTTGCCATTTGCCTCTCGTTTTCCTCTCCCCCACTTCACCCTTGCCGTTTTATTCGCACTCTCTTTCTCCTTCCCCTTCTCCTTCTCCGTTTGCCTTTTTCTCGCATGCCTTTTGTTTGCTCGTGTGTTGGATTGCTTGTTTGTCGCGATGGCTCAAGATACTACTAAATTGTGTGACTTCACCAATACCAACAATAATGATTTTATTAGCACTCCGATTGCTCCTCTTGCCAATACTGAATCTTGTGAAATCAATACTGCTTTGTTGAATCTTGTTATGAAAGATCAATTCGCCAACCTTCCCAGTGAAGATGCCGCTACTCATCTGAATAGCTTCGTTGATTTATGTGATATGCAAAAGAAAAAAGATGTCGATAATGATGTCGTTAAATTGAAGCTATTTCATTTTTCGCTTAGAGATCGTGCTAAAGCTTGGTTTTCGTCTTTGCCTAAAAATAGTATTGATTCTTGGAACAAGTGCAAAGATGCTTTTATCTCTAAGTATTTTCCTCCCGCTAAGATCATCTCTCTTAGAAATGATATTATGAATTTTAAGCAACTTGATCATGAAAATGTTGCACAAGCTTGGGAGAGAATGAAATTAATGATACGTAATTGCCCTACTCATGGTTTAAATTTGTGGATGATTATACAAATTTTTTATGCCGGATTGAATTTTGCTTCTAGAAATCTTTTAGATTCGGCCGCGGGAGGCACTTTTATGGAAATAAATTTAGGAGATGCTACTAAACTCCTAGATAATATTATGGTTAATTATTCTCAATGGCATACTGAAAGATCTTCTAATAAAAAAGTGCATGCGATAGAAGAAATCAATGTTTTGAGTGGAAAGATGGATGAACTTATGAACTTATTTGCTACTAAGAGTGTTTCTTCTGATCCTAATGATATGCCTTTGTCTACCTTGATTGAGAACAACAATGAATCTATGGATGTGAATTTTGTTGGTAGGAATAATTTTGGTAACAACGCTTATAGAGGGAATTTTAATCGTAGGCCATATCCTAGTAATCCTTCTAATAATTATGGAAATTCCTACAACAACTCTTATGGAAATTATAATAAGATGCCCTCTGAATTTGAGAATAGTGTTAAAGAGTTTATGAATTCACAAAAGAATTTTAATGCTTTGCTTGAAGAGAAAGTGCTTAAAGTTGATGATTTGGCTAGGAACGTTGATAGAATTTCTCTTGAGATTGATTCTTTAAAGCTTAGATCTATTCCTCCTAAGCATGATATCAATGAGTCTCTCAAAGCTATGATAATTTCCATTTACGAGTGCAAGGAAAGAACCGCTAGGATGCGTGCTTCAAAAGATGCCTTTATTAAAGCGTGTTCTTCCAATACCTATGAAAATCAAGATGAAGATCTAAAAGTTATTGATGTGTCCCCTATCAAATCTTTGTTTTGCAATATGAATCTTGATGAAACTTAATATAATCTTCCTTTACCTAGAAGGCGTTCCAAAAATTCGGAGTATTTAAATCTTTATGATGAAATTGATGAAAGTGGGATTGAAAGAAATACAAATTTAGATGTTGCTAAACCCACTATATTGGATTTCAAGGAATTTAATTATGAAAGTTGCTCTTTGATTGATTGTATTTCCTTGTTGCAATCCATGCTAAACTCTCCGCATGCTTATAGTCGAAAGAAAGCCTTCACCGAACATATTGTTGATGCCTTGATGCAATCTTATGAAGAAAAACTTGAGTTGAAAGTCTCTATCCCTAGAAAACTCTATGATGAGTGGGAACCAGCTATCAAAATTAAAATTAAAGATCATGAGTTTTATGCTTTGTGTGATTTGGGTGCTAGTGTCTCCACTATCCCCAAAACTTTGTGTGATTTGCTAGATTTCCGCGATCTTGATGATTGCTCTTTAAACTTACATCTCGCGGATTCTACTATTAAGAAACCTATGGGAAGGATTAACGATGTTCTTATTGTTGCAAATATGAATTATGTGCCCGTAGATTTCATTGTTCTTGATATAGATTGCAATCCTTCTTGCCCTATTATTCTTGGTAGACCTTTCTTTAGAACGGTTGGTGCGATTATTGATATGAAGGAAGGGAATATTAGATTCCAATTTCCATTAAAAAGGGGCATGGAACACTTTCCAAGAAACAAAATAAAATTGCCATATGAAACCATCATGAGAGCCACTTATGGATTGCCTTCCAAAGATGGCAATACCTAGATCTATTCTCGCTTTTATGCCTAGCTAGGGGCGTTAAACGATAGCGCTTTTGGGAGGCAACCCAATTTTATTTTTTTGTTTTTTGTGTTTTTCTTATGTTAGGGAATAAATAACCCATCTACCCTCTGTTTGGATGTGGTTTTGTGTTTTAATTAGTGTTTGTGCCAAGCTAGACCTATTGGATCTTCTTGGATGATAGTTATTTGATCTTGCTGTAATTTCCAGAAACTTTGCGTTCAGTGCCCGAATTACTAAAAATCATCAGAACGCGATAAAACACTGATTCCAATTGCTTCTGATCAATAAACAAATTATCTAGGTCGTCTAATTTTGGTAGATTTTTTGGAGTTCCAGAAGTTTGCTTTAGTTACAGATTACTACAGAATGTTCTGTTTTTCGTGTGTTGTTTGCTTATTTTGATGAATCTATGGTTAGTAAATAGTTTATAATCCATAGAGAAGTTGGAATACAGTAGGTTTAACACTAAAATAAATAAAGGATGAGTTAATTACAGTACCTTGAAGTGGTTTTATGTTTTCTTTCTCTAACGGAGCTCACGAGATTTCTATTGAGTTTTGTGTTGTGAAGTTTTCAAGTTTTGGGTGTGTTCTTTTGATGGATTATGGAACAAGGAGTGGCAAGAGCCTAAGCTTGGGGATGCCCATGGCACCCCCAAGATAATCCAAGGACACCAAAAATTCAAAGCTTGGGGATGCCCCAGAAGGCATCCCCTCTTTCGTCCACTTCCATCGGTAATTTACTTGGAGCTATATTTTTATTCACCAACATGATATGTGTTTTGCTTGGAGCGTCTTGTATTATTTGTGTCTTTGTTTGTTAGTGTGCCACAATCATCCTTGCTGTACACACCTTTTGAGAGAGTCATCTATGAATTAAAATTTGATAGAATACTCTATGTGCTTCACTTATATCTTTTGAGCTATGTAGTTTTGCTCTATGTGCTTCACCTATATCTTTTGAGCGTTGAAATTTTGCTCTATGTGCTTCACTTAGATCTTTTAGAGCATGGTGGTGGTTTGTTTTAAAGAAACTATGATCTCTCATGCTTTACTTAAATTATTTTGAGAGTCGTAATAGCATGGTAATTTGCTTAATAATAACTTGCTTGGTATTCAGGATTTGCGAAACTTTCTTTTGAGTGCGTTGAATACTAAGAAAAGTTGGATGGTTGATAATTGTTTTGAGATATGGAGGTAGTAATATCAAAGTCATGCTAGTAGAGTAATTGTGAATTTGAGAAGTGCTTGAGTTAAAGTTTGCAAGTCCCGTAGCATGCACGTATGGTTAACATTATGCAACAAATTTGAAACATGAGGTGTTATTTGATTGTCCTCCTTATGAGTGGCGGTCGGGGACGAGCGATGGTCTTTTCCTACCAATCTATCCCCCTAGGAGCATGCGCGTAATACTTTGATTTTTGATGGCTTGTAGATTTTTGCAATAAGTATATGAGTTCTTTATGACTAATGTTGAGTCCATGGATTATACGCACTCTCACCCTTCCATAATTGCTAGCCTCTACGGTACCGTACATTACCCTTTCTCACATTGAGAGTTGGTGCAAACTTCACCGGTGCATCCAAACCCCGTGATATGATACGCTCTTTCACACATAAACCTCCTTATATCTTCCTCAAAACAGCCACCATACCTACCTATTATGGCATTTCCATAGCCATTCCGAGATATATTGCCATGCAAGTTTCCACCATCCAGTTTATCATGACACATTCATCATTTTCATATTGCTTAGCATGATCATGTAGTTGACATAGTATTTGTGGTAAAGCCACCGTTCATAATTTTTACTTGTCACTCTTGATTCATTGCATATCCGGTACACCGCCGGAGGCATTCATATAGAGTCATACTTTGTTCTAGTATCGAGTTGTAATCATTGAGTTGTAAATAAATAGAAGTGTGATGATCATCATTCAATAGAGCATTGTCCCAAAAAAGAGAAAGGTCAAAGAAAAAAAGAAGGCAAAAAAAAAACAAAAAGGGGCAATGTTACTATCCTTTTTTCCACACTTGTGCTTCAAAGTAGCACCATGATATAGCGAGTCTCATATATTGTGCTTCAAAGTAGCACCATGTTCTTCATATAGAGAGTCTCTTGAGTTATCACTTTCATTTACTAGTGGGAATTTTTCATTATAGAACTTGGCTTGTATATTCCAACAATGGGCCTCCTCAAGTGCCCTAGGTCTTCATGAGCAAGCAAGTTGGATGCACACCCACTTAGTTTCTTTTGTTGAGCTTTCATACATTTATAGCTCTAGTGCATCCGTTGCATGGCAATCCCTACTCCTCGCATTAACATCAATCGATGGGCATCTCCCTAGCCCATTGATTAGCCTCGTTGATGTGAGACTTTCTCCTTTTTGTCTTCTCCACACAACCCCCATCATTATATTCTATTCCACCCATAGTGCTATATCCATGGCTCACGCTCATGTATTGCGTGAAAGTTTATGAGTTTGAAATTATTAAGGTATGAAACAATTGCTTGGCTTGTCATCGGGGTTGTGCATGATGAGAGCATTATTGTGTGACGAAAATGGAGCATGACTAAACTATATGATTTTGTAGGGATGAACTTTCTTTGGCCATGTTACTTTGAGAAAACATAATTGCTTTGTTAGTTTGCTTGAAGTGTTATTATTCTTTATGTCAATATGAACTTTTGTCTTGAATCTTTCTAATCTGAATATTCATACCACAATTAAGAAATTTTGCATTGAAATTATGCCAAGTAGCATTCCGCATCAAAAATTCTCTTTTTTTCATTTACCTACTCGAGGACGAGCAGGAATTAAGCTTGGGGATGCCTGATACGTCTCCAACGTATCTATAATTTTTGATTGCTCCATGCTATATTATCTACTGTTTTGGACTATATTGGGATTTATTTTCCACTTCTATATTATTTTTGGGACTAACCTATTAACCAGAGGCCCAGCCCAGAATTGCTGTTTTTTGCCTATTTCAGTGTTTCGAAGAAACATAATATCAAACGGAGTCCAAACAGAAAAATCCTTTTTGGAACGTGATTTTCTTCTCGGATAAGACCCAGGAGACTTGGACCCTACTCCAAGAAGTACCGGAGGCGGTCACGAGGGTAGGGGGCGCGCCCCCTGCCTCGTGGGCCCCTCGGTGCTCCACCGACGTACTCCTTCCTCCTATATATACCCACGTACCCCCAAACGACCAGAATAGGAGCCAAAAACCTAATTCCACCGCCGCAACTTTCTGTATCCACGAGATCCCATCTTGGGGCCTGTTCTGGAGCTCCGCCGGAGAGGGCCGTCATCATGGAGGGCTTCTACATCATCATAGCCCCTCCGATGAAGTGTGAGTAGTTTACCTCAGACCTTCGGGCCCATAGTTATTAGCTAGATGGCTTCTTCTCTCTTTTTGGATCTCAATACAATGTTCTCCCCTCTCTTGTGGAGATCTATTCGATGTAATCTTCTTCTTTTGCGGTGTGTTTGTTGAGACTGATGAATTGTGGGTTTATGATCAAGTCTATCTATGAACAATATTTGAATCTTCTCTGAATTCTTTTATGTATGATTGGTTATCTTTGCAAGTCTCTTCGAATTATCCATTTGGTTTGGCCAACTAGATTGGTAGTTCTTGCCATGGGAGACGTGCTTAGCTTTGGGTTCGATCTTGCGGTGTTCTTTACCAGTGACAGAAGGGGCAGCAAGACACGTATTGTATCGTTGCCATCGAGGATAACAAGATGGTATTTATTTCATATTGCATGATTTTATCTCTCTACATCATGTCACCTTGCTTAAAGCGTTACTCTGTTTTTAACTTAATACTCTAGATGCATGCTGGATAGCGGTCGATGAGTGGAGTAATAGTAGTAGATGCAGAATCGTTTCGATCTACTTGTCATGGACGTGATGCCTATATACATGATCATGCCTATATATTATCATAACTATGCTCAATTCTATCAATTACTCAACAGTAATGTGTTCACCCACCGTAGAAAACTTATGCTCTTGAGAGAAGCCACTAGTGAAACCTATGGCCCCCGGGTCTATTCTCATCATATCAATCTCCATCACTTTAATCTTGCTTTGTTTTTACTTTGCCTTTTACTTTTCACTTTGCATCTTTATATCAAAAATACCAAAAATATTATCTATCGGATCTCACTTCCGTAAGTGACTGTGAAGGGATTGACAACCCCTAATTGCGTTGGTTGCACTGAGCTCTTTGTGTTGTGTAGGTATGAGGGACTTGCGCGTGGCCTCCTATTGGATTGATACCTTGGTTCTCAAAAATTGAGGGAAATACTTACGCTACTCTGCTGCATCATCCTTTCCTCTTTGGGGAAAAACCAACGCAAGCTCAAGAGGTAGCAGCAGCCAGGGTGCGCCCCAAGGGTGGCCGCCAGCCCTCTTTGGGCACCTGCCCTATGGTGTGCCCCTTCCTTTTCTGGCGCTCGAGAGAAGGCAGGAGGGAGTGGCGCCCCGTTCCCTTTTTATTTTTTTGCGGGTGAAAAAGACAAGAGGGGCCAACCCTATCTCTTTCCTTCCCTAGGGCCGATGCCATGAGGTGGAGGCGCACCAGCCCCATGTGGGCTGGTGTGCACTCCCTCGTTGGCCCAATAAACCCCCGGAGCCTTCCGAAACCCTTTCCGGTGATCCGGTGATTACCCGGTACATTCTGAAACCTTTCCGATGAACAAATAGCATCATCCTATATATCAATCTTTACCCCCAGACCATTTCGGAGCTGCTCGTCATGTCGATGATCCATCCGGGACTCTAGACAACATTCGGTCACTGTCGGTGTCAAAACTGGCGGATCTCGGGTAGGAGGTCCCGAACTGTGCGTCTAAGGCGGATGGTAACATGATGCAGGGGACACGATGTTTTACCCAGGTTCGGGCCCTCTTGATGGAGGTAAAACCCTACGTCTTGCTTGATTTATTCTTGATGATATGGGTATTACAAGAGTTGATCTACCATGAGATCGAAGAGGCTAAACCCTAGAAGCTAGCCTATGGTATGATTGTATGTTATTGTTATGTCCTACGGACTAAAACCCTCCGGTTTATATAGACACCGGAGAGGGTTAGGGTTACACAAGGTCGGTTACAAAGGAGGAGATATCCATATCCGTACTGCCTAGCTTGCCTTCCACGCCAAGTAGAGTCCCATCCGGACACGAGACGAAGTCTTCAATCTTGTATCTTCATAGTCCAACACTCCGGCCAAAGGATATAATCCGGCTATCCAGAGACCCCCTAATCCAGGACTCCCTCAGTAGCCCCTGAACTAGGCTTTCAATGACGATGAGTCCGGCGCGCAGTATTGTCTTCGGCATTGCAAGGCGGGTTCCTCCTCCGAACACATCACATAAGAATCTGAATACAAGGATAGTGTCCGACCCTGCAAAATAAGTTCCACATACCATCGTAGAGAGAATAATATTTCCACAAATCTTAATCTGCTGACACATTTTGGCAACATGACATCATGCCATGGCTCGGTGATTATTCGAACCGTTTTTCTTCAACCAGCTCTACACATAACACGAGGCGGTTTCCTGACACGTCTTGTCAAAGCAGAGATCGTGTTACCCTAATTACGGGATTCTCATCAATACGGTCGTGGATAACCCAACCGTGTCTAGGACTCCTAGATTATAGGCAAGTCCCAAACGGCTACGGAGAGGACGCTTGATATTCACCCTCTTTATAAAGGGACAAGGCTTTTACCTTTTTCCCTCCTGTGCTCAATCGAATCCTCCGCCCGCCTCGAGTTCTAACACCCAAAGCCCAGGTCAGGTGCTTCGGACCTTCAATCATGTCCGGATCTAGCCTTCAAGGCCAGTGGATGCCATCCTCCGTTACGGAAGAGGATATCAAGAAGTTGAGGGAGGCTAGATACCTGACCATCGAAATTTTGCATAGGCTGCCCACCCGAGGGCAGGTCATCCCTACTCCCGAACCCGACGAGAGTGTCGTGTTCGTCTCCCACTTCCTCCGAGGTCTAGGCCTCACTCTTGATCCCTTTGTTAGGGGTTTGATGTTCTATTACGGGCTAGATTTCCACGATCTAGCCCCGGACTCCTTTCTCCACATCTCAGCATTTATGGTCGTATGTGAGGCCTTCCTCCGCATTACCCCTCACTTCGGCCTGTGGCTCAAGACCTTTGACGTGAAGCCGAAGATGGTCGAGGGGCAGCACGTAGCGTGCAGAGGCGCATTAATAAGTAAACTCGCTGGAGCTCCATGGCCAAAGGGTTCCTTTCCAGAGGTGTCCGGATTATGACAGCGGGAGTGGTTTTACATCACAACTCCCAAAAGTGCCAAGAGGGTGGCCGCCCCTGCTTTCCGCTCGGGCCCTCCACCACAACTGATGTCATGGATTAGCAGAGGGCTGAGCTGGGGTCCAGCCAAGGACGTGCCTATACTGCAAAGCCGCATTCAAGATCTCTTCAACGGAGATTTCAGTCTGGTTACAGTGGTGCAAGTCATGCTGGTTCGTCAAGTACAGCCTTGCAAACGCCGGCCCCTCCGCATGTGGGAGTTCAACCCAGAAGGGCCGCGCACCATTCAGAATTTCCTCGGCCTGACGCACGAGGAGATGTACAAATCATTATTCGGACCCCAAATAGAGTGTCCAGATACTACCGAGGACGTGGGCCTGAGCAGAAACCGTACCGTCGACCAAGTATGTAATCCTTTAGCCGAACACACTGTCTTTCATTTACCATGACGTCATTCTGAGAAATCGCTCTTTGACCAGGACTGGCTAACAAGGGAGAAGATGATTCGGTGTTCGAGCCCCCTTCCTAAGGGTTTGGAGAATCCGGTACTAGAAAAGATGCTCGAGCTAGCACCTCGCCCGGAGCCCTCAAAGGAAGATAAAGGGGGGAATAATGAGGTCGAAAGCGGGCTCCCATCGCTACCAATTCCAACCGAGGGAATGAGCGCCTCCGTGAAGGAGGATAACCAAGGGGAAGAATCTGACCTTCTCTCACTTCGGGGAAGGAAGAGGACTTCCTCTGAAGATCCAGAAACCAAGGCTTCCAAACGGGAGAAGAAGTCTCCACCAGAGGGTTCTGCCTTGGAGGGTGCTCTTGCCGCACAAAGTCCGCGCGAGGATCAGCCCTCCAACAAGCTGTAAGTAATCAAAAAGTACTTTAATAGTGGAGATATACTACCTTACCTCTAAGGAAAATAACTGAAGCATTTATCTTGCAGTTCAGATCTTAGCCCTTGTCAGCAGAGCTCGTCTTCGGGGGATCTTCTTCCGGAGATGATGGAGAGCGAAACGCCTCCCCCGGACTCCCCCGCTCAAGAAGCGGGCGACCTTGAAGTGTCCTCACGAAGGGCCTCTCCGGATCCGGTGAGGCCAGAAGATAATCCTATAGTCACCCGAAGTCCCCAGCGTCCGGCTCTTGAAGAGAGCAAACAAAAGAGTTCGGCACCGTCTGGTATGCGGTCGGACGTACTGAGGGAGCTGTTGGAGCGAGCGGCCATCTCAGAAGAACACCGTACATTGATGGGTACAGTGATGGAAAGAATTTCGTCCGCCAAAAGCGGATTGCATGAAGCCTTTATGAGTCTACTGACAGTCTTTGAGGTACGTGAAATGATATACTTTTTGATAGTACCGCACATTTTTAGGTGTGCCCTGTGTAGATGGTAGCCCCTGAGACTCTGGTTGTCGTCGAGAACGGCGGCGAACAGAGGATCGTAGTCCCAGGTAATAACCATACCGCTTTATGTGCAGGTGATGGGAGCTCCGGTGGCTGGCCGGACCAATGAGTTTGCCGAACTAAATTGGCAACTGGATGCAGCAGATGCCGACATCGAGCTTGTTAACAAGCGGCTTGACGAGGCACATGGTAAGTGATGTTTTCTGGTGAATGTCACATAGGAAGAGCAGCGTAACGCGAGTATCTTTAATATGTTGTGACTGCAGATGGAGCTGCCACCGTGGAGACCCTTCGGGCAGAACTTGCCCGAGCCAAGGAACAAGTAAGAATTAGTAATGTGGCTGCTTTAAAGGCGGCCGAAGAGTTAAGATCCGAAAGGCTGCACATTGCGAGAGCAAAGATAAAATGGCCAAGATGGCTGTAAAGTTAAGAGACACTGCCGACCGTTGCCAGTTCCTTGAAGGAGAGAATTGAGCGAAGGCAATAGACCTCGAAATGGCCACGATGGCGGCCAAAGACACCCGCTCTGCCATGAGGGCAAAGAAGGAAGAGCTGCGTGAAGCTGGTGATATTGTGGCTGGGAAGCCCTTTTTGCTATGGAGGAAGTTCGGAGATCCGCGGTATGCCTCTCTGGATCGGCTATGGAGTTCGGCAAACGCATATCTGGATTTGATGGTGAGTGCTGTCGATGCGGCCGAATACTTCTGAGATCAAACTGATCGTGAAGTGGACAAGCTATTCTGGTCGCAGTTTAATGGTCCAGAGCGTCTGCTTCCACTAACTGATCGGCTTGCCGAATGGGCCGAACTCAATAGATTGCCCGGACTTTCCATGAGGTCCATCGTAGATCATCTGTGGCCGGAAAAGCCGAAGCCGAACAACTATTCCAGCTTAGTGCAGCAGTTCCTTGGTGCAGTGCCGTGCATCAATGCGATGAAGAGGTCGGCGTGCATAGAAGGCTCGCGGATGGCCCTTGCCCGTGTCAAAGCATACTGGGCGGAGATGGATGCTACCACTGTTGCGGCGCAGGGTTTGGCCATAGGCCAAGTGGCTGCCGAGCACTATTTTGAAGAAGTTCTTGAGGGTGCTCGTTTGATAGAGGCCCAATGCTCGAAGAATATTATGTTTGAGTGACATGTATTCCCATTGTAAAAACAATGTTTTTATGAATTTTATTAAGGCTGTATTTATACTTTTGCCCGAAAGTAATATGATGCCTCCTGTGCGGCCGTTTATGTATACATGTGTATAACATGAAAGATTGCAGTCGTCGGCTTCAGCCCCTGACGCATATAATGTGGGGGTGTTCGCAGAAGACGCGTATTCACACTTAATCCAACATCTTGGTCCTAATAAGGAGGTGATGGCGCAGCGAACTAGGCAACCGGACTATAATGCTTTAACACTTTCACTTAGCCATAGGAGTTTGACAGTGGGACTACTATATAGCCCTTGGTGGGTCCGCACTCATCCGAATTCGGGGTGCGTACATGCCTGGCCGGGAAACGACCCTTTGTTAAGGCGGAGGAATTCTAACATTCCGATGGGTCATCGAGTGGTTGACCAGTCTCGCGCTATATCATGACAGTCAGTGTTCGGCTTTCTCTACTGAGGTGCTCGTCCGGATGAACCGGGGCACAATCGCAGTAGTTCTCCTGGTGCCACCTTAGCCGATAGAGCGGAACGTAAGGCAGCAAAACACAGGAGCCGGGCAAACCCAACATTTGACCAAAGACATGATTCGGAGCTGATGCATATAAGGCCAAACTCGCGACGCCAAACACTCCCTAAGGTATTCGTTCTTTATGGTGTAAACCGGGCCTAAACAGTGCCCTTTGTAAGAAGCCCCTGGTGTCCAGGTACGTGCATTATTCGGACGTGGCCACATGCCAAGACGTCAACATCCTTCTCAATTGTACTGAGAATCCGAGGGATGTGTATCAACAAGAGACAGTAAAAAAGGTTTACGCAGGGTCTTAATCTAAAAAGAATCCTTGGAACGGGTCCCTGCTGCACGTCTGCGCCTGTGTCTCCGTTGTGACGTATCCTGGACGGGTGTAGCATGATGGTCATCTGTAAAAAAGAGAGAAATTTAGGTGAAAAGTTGTCGTGCAAAAAGGTAGGTTTAAAGAAACCATGTACAATTCAAGATGAGTAAAAATTGCCACTTGTCTGCGCGTGTTGAGCCCCTTGTATTTGTAATAGGGGTGTGGCCATCAAATCTGTATGAATTATATATAGCTGCGCCGGACTCGTCTAACCATGTCCGTGGTCTTGACGACCTATCAAATGCTTTAGTTGGCGAGGCCGTTTTTAGTGTGCGGCTGCCAAGGCCGTCGCACTCTCTTCGGCGCGCAAGGATCGCTCAATATTTCCGTTCACTGTAATGATGCCACGTGGACCGGGCATCTTAAGAGTGAGGGAAGCGTAATGCAGAATTGCATTAAAGCGAGCGAAAGCTTCGCGTCCAAGTAGTGCTTGATAGCCACTTTGGAACAGAGCAATGTGGAATGTTAAATTTTCGCTACGGAAGTTATCGGGGAAGCCGAATATAACCTCTAGTAGCAGGGAGCCAGTGCAATGAGCCCCTAGGCCCGGCGTTACTCCTTTGAAGGTAGTATTGCTGTGGCAAATTTTCGTTGGGTCTATCCCCATTTTGCGGATTGTGTCCTGATATATCAGGTTTAGACTGCTGCCACCGTCCATCAGGGCTCGTGTGAAATGGTATCCGTCAATTATTGGGTCTAATACCAAGGCAGCCCATCATGCACGCCGGATACTTGCTGAGTAATCCCTATGGTCGAAAGTGATCGGTTGAGACGACCAGTGGCAGGACTCCGCGGTGATAGGCCCTTGGGCATGTTTCTCTAGGAGTGCCGCTTTGTTTCTCCCCTTGATCACGTGTAACACATTCACTGTTTTGACTTCTGGTGAAAATTTCTTTTGTTCCCCAGTGTCTTGCTTGAGAGGCTCATCCTTGTCTTCGCTTGGTGTATCCTCCCCCTTGTGTACGGTGTTGAGCTTGCCGGACTGCTTGAAGACCCAACATTCTCTGTGGGTATGGTTTGCAGGTTTATCGGGGGTGCTATGGATCTGACATATTTGGTCCAGAATTTTGTTTAGACTGGACAATTCATCTCTGGCGCCTTTAGAGGGCGGCTTTTGCTGACCTGGCCGAGAACTTCTGAATCCGGCATTTACCACCGTGCTCTTCGGGCTGTCTTCTTTATTCTGACGCTTATTATTTTTGCTGCACCGTCATTTCCCGTTTCCATCTCTAACTTCGGATGTACTGGGGTCGCTGGTACTGCATCTGGCTAGCCAGCTATCCTCACCCGCGCAAAAGTGGGTCATGAGGCTTGTTAATGTTGCCATTGTTCTCGGCTTTTCTTGGCCGAGGTGTCTGGCAAGCCATTCGTCGCGGATGCTATGCTTAAAAGCTGCCAAGGCTTCGGCGTCCAGACAATCGACTATTTGGTTCTTTTTGGTAAGAAACCTGTTCCAAAGCTTTCGGGCTGACTCTCCGAGATGTTGAGTTATATGACTCAAGTCGTCCGCGTCCGGAGGTCGGACATAAGTCCCTTGAAAATTTGCCCGAAAAGCGTCTTCGAGCTCTTCCCAGCTTCCAATGGAGCTTTCGGGGAGGCTTTTAAGCCAGTGCCGAGATGGCCCTTTGAGTTTGAGGGGTAAATACTTAATGGCGTGGAGATCATCTCCTCGAGCCATATGGATATGGAGGATGTAGTCCTCAATCCAGACCCCAGGGTCTGTTGTTCCATCGTATGCCTCTATGTTTATGGGTTTGAATCCCTCTGGAAATTCATGGTCCACCACCTCATCGGTGAAACATAGGGGTGTGTAGCACCCCTGTATCTGGGTGTACCGCGTTGTTATGATGTTTGTTGTGTTGCATGTATGCTGGAGCGCGCTTGCGTGGTCCATAGATGGATCTGGTTGCACCATCCTTTTGATGCGAGCCCTCGCGTGGATCGCGTATTGGCTTATGTGCGGCGTTGTTTGCCGCTCTATGTTGACCGTGAGGTCGTCTATCCGGCCAGATGGCCGCTTTAATTTTTGGGTGCAGGGGATCTAAGGCCTCCTCATCGAATTCGGGTAGCAACTTCCGCTTCGGGTAGCTCTTGGTGTGGCGATTACCGCCGTAGTTCGCTGCTGAGTTGAGTACTTTACTCCATCTGATTCGGAGTGTGTCTTGCGCAGCCTTGAGCCTTTACTTCTGCTTTTTTAGACTCCTCGCGGTGGCAACAAGCCTTTGACGGGCATTATGTTGCTCCGGGTGTCTGTCTGGTGTGATGTCGTCCGGACTATTATCTTTGACAGAGTCGGGTTGTTCGGTTTGATTCTCCGTGTTGCAGTGGTCCGGCGATGGTTCACCCTGCTCTAACGCTGGGTCTATATGATCATTGCTTCTGCCGAGGCGTGATTTGGAGCGGCGCTTACGCCGCCGCTTTGACTGCTTCTCGAGGGGACAACCCTTCATTGCGTCCTTCCGTTCCTCGTCGTTGTCGTCTTTTGGTGTGTCCACCATGTATACGTCATGTGATGAAGTGGGCGTCCAGTGCCCTGTGGGCAGTGGTTCCTGTTCATCTCCTGCATCGTCGTCCATACCGTCAATGTCTTCAGAGTCAGAGTCGAGCATGTCGGTTAAGTCATCGACAGTGGCTACTAAGTGGGTGGTGGGTGGGCGGCGAATTTCTTCGTCATCCACATCCCAATCCTGCCGGACATAGTTCGGCCAGGACTCTCCTGACAAGGAGAGAGACTTTAATGAGTTCAGTATGTCGCCGAAGGGCGAGTGCTGAAAGATATCCACGGAGGTAAACTCCATGATCGGCGCCCAACCGGATTCGATAGGAATGGGCGCAGGCGGTTCGGAGTCCGTGGCCGGAGAAGTATCCGGCAGTTTAACAACACGACTCTCGTGAAGGGTAAGATCGATATTCGGCTCGATCGCTGTTGGGGATGCGGCCTCTATGGCGGGGTCTATCCACCCGTCCATGGGAGGCACATCTGGCTCCAAATTAAGGGTCAGAGCGGCTGCCGGTACGATCTCTTGAACACTGTCTGATGGTAGAGCTAAATCGTACTCATCGTGACCGCGTGGCGCACAAGGCAGAGGCTCGAATCCGTCGAAGATCAAGTCTCCGCGGATATCGGCCATGTAGTTTAAGCTTCCAAATCTGACCTGGTGGCCAGGGGCGTAACTTTTGATCTGCTCCAGATGGCCAAGCGAGTTGGCCTGCAGTGCGAAGCCGCCGAACACAAAGATCTGTCCGGGGAGAAAAGTCTCGCCCTGGACTGCATCGCTATCGATGATTGTAGGAGCCATCAAGCCTAACGGCGACGACATAGCGGAACTCTCAATGAAAGCACCAATGTCGGTGTCAAAACCTGCGGATCTCGGGTAGGGGGTCCCGAACTGTGCGTCTAAGGCGGATGGTAACAGGATGCAGGGGACACGATGTTTTACCCAGGTTCGGGCCCTCTTGATGGAGGTAAAACCCTACGTCCTGCTTGATTTATTATTGATGATATGGGTATTACAAGAGTTGATCTACCACGAGATCGAAGAGGCTAAACCCTAGAAGCTAGCATATGGTATGATTGTATGTTATTGTTATGTCCTACGGACTAAAACCCTCCAGTTTATATAGACACCGGAGAGGGTTAGGGTTACACAAGGTCGGTTACAAAGGAGGAGATATCCATATCCGTACTGTCTAGCTTGCCTTCCACGCCAAGTAGTGTCCCATCCGGACACGAGACGAAGTCTTCAATCTTGTATCTTCATAGTCCAACAGTCCGGCCAAAGGATATAATCCGACTGTCCGGATACCCCCTAATCCAGGACTCCCTCAGTCACCAACTCACATAACTCATATAATACTATATCGTCAATGAACGTTAAACTTGTGGACCCTATGGGTTCGAGAATGATGTAGACATGACCGAGACGCCTCTCTAGTCAATAACCAATAGCGGTACCTGGATGGCCATATTGGTTCCTATGTATTCTATGAAGATCCAACATACGTAATTCCCTTTGTCTGTCGGTATGTTACTTGCACGAGATTCGATTGTCGGTATCTCCATACCTAGTTCAATCTCGTTACTGGCAAGTCTCTTTACTCGTTCCATAATACATCATCATCTCGTAACTAACCCCTTAGTTACTTTGCTTGCAAGCTTCTTGTGATGCTGTATTACCGAGAGGGCCCAGAGATACCTCTCTGATATACGGAGTGACAAATCCCAATCTCGATCCGTGCCAACTCAACTGACACCTTCGGAGATACCTGTGTAGCATCTTTATGCTCACCCCGTTACGTTGTGACATTTGATAGCACACAAGGTATTCCTCCGGTATCCGGGAGTTGCATGATCTCATCGTCGAAGGAATATGTGTTTGACATTAAGAAAGTGGTAGCAATAAACTGAACGATCATATGCTATGCTAATGGATGGGTCTTGTCCATCACATCATTCTCCTAATGATCTGATCATGTTATCAAGTGACAACACATGTCTATGGCTAGGAAACCTTAACCATCTCTTAATCAACGAGCCAGTCTAGTAGAGGCTTACTAGGGACACGGTATTTGTTTATGTATCCACACATGTATTTAAGGTTCCGGTCAATACAATTCTAGCATGAATAATAAATCTTTATCATGATTAAGGAAATATAATAATAATCACTTTATTATTGTCTCTAGGGCATATTTCCAACAGTCTCCCACTTGTACTAGAGTCAATAATCTAGTTCACATCGCCATGTGATTAACACCCAATGAGTCTTAAGGTGTGATCATGTTTTGCTTGTGAGAGAGAGGCTTTAGTCAACCGGTCTGCAATATTCAGATTCGTGCGTACTTTGCTAATTTCTATGTCCACAATGCTCTGCATGGAGCTACTCTAGCGAACTGCTCCCACGTTCAATACGTATCAAGTTTGAGACTCAAAGACGTCCGGATCAGTGTCAAAGCTTGCATCGACGTAACCCTTTACGATGAACTATTTATCACCTCCATAACCGAGAAACATTTCCTTAGTCCTCTTTAGGTACCTAAGGGTGACGCCCCCGATTTGACTGTACACTAATCATACATGCAAATGTGTACGATCAAGATCAAGGACTCACGGGAAGATATCACAACACAACTCTGGACACAAATAAAATAATATAAGCTTTATATTACAAGCCAGGGGCCTCGAGGCTCGAATACAAAAGCTTGAAAACAATTGAGTCAGTGGAAGCAAAAATATCTGAGTACAGACACAAGTTAAACAAGGTGCCATAAGATGGCTAGCCCAAACTAGGATACATATCGAAAGAGGCACATGCCATGCCTCCTGCCTGGGATCCTCATAAACTACTCCTGGTTGTCGACGGCCTGCACGTAGTAGTAGGCACCCTCGTTGCAGTAGGGGTCGTCGTCAACGATAGTGTTTGGCTCCTGGGCTCCAACATCTGGTTGCAACGTCCGTGAAGAATGGAAAAGGGGGAAAAGAGGGAGCAAAGCAACCGTGAGTACTCATCCAAAGTACTCGCAAGGAAGGATCTACACTACATATGCATCGGTATAAATGAAATGGGTAGTATCCGTGGACTGAACTGCAGAATGCCAGAATAAGAGGGGGGTAGCCAGTCCTATCGAAGACTACACTTCTGGCAGCCTCCATCTTGAAGCATGTAGAAGTGAGTAGCAAGTGCAGCATCAAGTAGCATCGCATAGCATAAACCTACCCGGCAATCCTCCCCTCATCGCCCTGTGAGAAAGAAATCACCGGGTTGTCTCTGGAACTTGTTATTAAGTATCTAACTCTAGTTGTTATAAGGTCAAAATACAACTCCGACTCATCCTTTTACCGAGGGACACGACTATTCGAATAGATAAACTTACCTGCAGGGGTGCACCACATTACCCAACACGCTCTATCCCTTTGGCCGGACACACTTTCCTGTGTCATGCTCAGCCTCAGAAGATCAACATGTCGCAACCCTACCTAGGCATAATAGAGAGGTCAGCACGCCGGTCTAAATCCTAAGAGCGCAGGGGTCTGGGCCCATCGCCCATTGCACACCTGCATGTTGCGAACATGGCCGGTGAGCAGACCTAGCCTCCCTTATACAAGAGCAGGTGTTTCAGTCCAACCCGGCACGCGCCACTCAGTCGCTGATGTCAAGAAGGCTTCGGCTGATACCACGACGTCGAGTGCCCATAACTGTTCTGGCGTAGTTGGCTAGTGCATATAGGCTAGTGACCAAACTCAGATCAAATATCTAGATCTCGTTAAGCGTGTTATTTGAAGTATCCGTGGATGCCGACCAGGGACCAGGCCCACCTGTCTCCTAGGTGGTCGCAACCTGCCCTGTCGCTCCGCCACAAAGTAACCATTAGGGGGCTGTCGAGAACCCAGGCCCACCACTACCTGGCTGGAACCACCTGCCCCTTCAGCCCCCATCTCCGAACAGTATCATAGGTAATGTAAAAGTATGTAGTATATGTACCCATGATCACCTCCTGAAGTGATCACGGCCCAGTAGTATAGCATGGCAGACGGACAAGAGTGTAAGGCCACTGATGATAAGCTAGTAACCTATACTAAGCATGTAGGATTGCAGTTAAAGGTAACAACAGAAGTAACAAGGACAGGCTATGCAGCAGTATAGGATCAAACCGATGAAACAGTAACACTACTCTAATGCTGAAGGAAATATGCCCTAGAGGCAATAATAAAGTTGTTATTTATATTTCCTTATATCATGATAAATGTTTATTATTCATGCTAGAATTGTATTAACTAAAAAACTTAGTACATGTGTGAATACATAGACAAATAGAGTGTCCCTAGTATGCCTCTACTTGACTAGCTTGTCAATCAAAGATGGTTAAGTTTCCTGACCATAGACATGTGTTGTCATTTGATGAACGGGATCACATCGTTAGAGAATGATGTGATGGACAAGAGCCATCCGTTAGCTTAGCATAATGATCGTTTAGTTTTATTGCTATTACTTTCTTCATGACTTATACATATTCCTCTGACTATGAGATTATGCAACTTCCGAATACCGGAGGAACACCTTGTGTGCTATCAAACGTCACAACGTAACTGGGTGATTATAAAGATGCTCTACAGGTGTCTCCAAAGGTGTTTGTTGAGTTGGCATAGATCAAGATTAGGATTTGTCACTCCGTGTATCGGAGAGGTATCTCTGGGCCCTCTCGGTAATGCACATCACTATAAGCCTTGCAAGCAATGTGACTAATGAGTTAGTTGCGGGATGATGCATTACAGAACGAGTAAAGAGACTTGCCAGTAACGAGACTGAACTAGGTATGAGGATACCGACGATCGAATCTCGGGCAGGTAACAAACCGATGACAAAGAGAATAATGCATGTTGTTATGCGGTTGATGGTTGATGCAACTACATCGGTAATTCCCTGGAGAGGGAGGGATGATGTAGCATAACGACAATTGGTATTTGCCTCAGTTATGAAACCAAGGTATCGGACCAGTAGGAGAACCAAGCAACACAATGTAAACAACACCTGCACACAAACAACAACACCTCGCAACCCGACGTGTTAAAGGGGTTGTCAATCCCTTCCGGGGTACGACACCTCAAGATAGGCAAGCGGACGTGAGGTAAATTATAGTAGATTGATAGATCGAACGCCAAATAAAATAAATAAAGATAAAACACAACAAGGTATTTTTGTATTTTTTGGTTTAATAGATCTGAATAAAAATGCAAAGGAAAAGTAGATCGCAAGGCAAATATATGAGAAAGAAGACCCGGGGGCCGTAGGTTTCACTAGTGGCTTCTCTCGAGAAAAATAGCAAACGGTGGGTAAACAAATTACTGTTGGGCAATTGATAGAACTTCAAATTATTATGATGATATCTAGGCAATGATCATTACATAGGCATCATGTCCAAAATTAGTAGACCGACTCCTGCCTGCATCTACTACTATTACTCCACACATCGACCGCTATCCAGCATGCATCTAGTGTATTAAGTTCATGGAAAAATGGAGTAATGCAATGAGAACGATGACATGATATAGACAAGATCCGTTTATCTATATGGCAGTAGATATATATCTCATCTTTTTATCCTTAGTAGCAATGATACATACGTGTCGGTTCCCTTTCTGTCACTGGTGAAAGGATCGAGATGGACCTAGAGGGGGAGGGGTGTGTGAATAGGTACAGTTACAAATTTTAATTGTTAGTTAGCAATTTTAGGCAATAATGCGGAATATGAAAGTGAGCCTAACAATTGCAAGTATGATGCTAAGAGCTAAGCAAGATAAACAAGTAACACAAGTATGTAAGTAAGTAATCACAGTATGATATAAGTAAGTGCTAAGAGACAAGTAACCAGAAGTAAGGAGTTAGGATTAGGAATAACCACAACTCTAGGAGACAAGGATGTATGCCGATGTTCACTTCCTTGGAGGGAAGCTACGTCACCGTTAGAGAGGTGGATGTTGCCGCGAAGGCACACCAACGCCACGGAGGCTTACCCTATTCTCCCTTTGAGACAACACCACAGAGGCATTTCTCAACCACTAGTGGTAGACCTTGAGGTGGTCTCCAAACCCTCACAAACTTTTCTGGGGGTAATCACAATGGTCGATTCCTCTCCGAAAGACTCCTACCGCCTAGGAGTCTCCAACCTCCAAGAGTAACAAGAACGAAGGGAAAAAGCTCAAGACTTGCTCAAATCACGAACTCCTTTGGTGCAAAGGAGGGGAAGGAGTGGATCTATCACTTGATCGGACAACTTCTCTCAAATGCTCTCAAATCCCTTGGGGATCTAAGATTTGGTGTGGAGGAGTGAGAGAGAGAGTGAAATGTGTTCTTAGCAAGCTCAAAGTGAATGGTCAACCTTATCCCGTGGGAGGGAGAATGCTATATATAGTGTGAGTGAAAAATAGACCATTGAGCCACTTAGTGCACAGGGGCTGACGGACGTCCAGTGGGTACCGGACGACCGGTGACTCAGATTGGACCGGACGTCTGGCAGGGCCACCGGTCGTCCGGTCGCTGGAACATCTCCCAGGGGCACAGACGAGGTATGACTATCACAGTCAGCGGACGTCCAGAAGGCGCCGGTCGTCCAGAGTCCGAACGTCCAATGTGGTCGGAAATCCGCTAATAAACATTTTGTTGAAGTGCACGGATATCCAGAGGTGAGCGGACGTCCGGTGGCCGGACGTCCGGTGGGATCGGACTTCCGCTAATATCTGTTCTGTGGAGATGCACCGGACAACCGGGGAGAGCTGAAAGCCCGGTTGGCTGAGAGAGGCCGGACGTCCGTAGACTTTCGGTCGTCCGGTGATAGTTGAACCCATTATCTTAGAATCAACCAATATTTGTGCATAGGTTTAGAGGAAGAATTTTGAGATGATATGTGCAGGAATTTTGTGTGTTTGAGCAAGTTCTTTCACGAAATCCAACGATCCCCTCTTAATAGTGCGGGATCCCTATACTCAAGAACAAACCGAAAAAGGAGCCGAAGCTTTATGTCTTTGTCTTGTGTCTCTGCTCTTGAGTGATATATGTATATATGTTTATGTCCGTAGTCATGATCCACACACAGACCTTTCGACATAATCCTGAGATATACTTGATAAACATGATTAGTCCCAACATGCATGTTGTCAACAACATCAAAATATGATTAAGTGCATGATTGCACTTTGAGTCTCCTCCTTTTTGGTAGTTGATGACAACATACATGCACTTAAAAAGAACTTTGAATTTTGAAAGATTTGCTATGGAGCTCCCCCTAAACATGTGCAATAAATAAAGAGTAAGCATGAAGAGAGCTCCCCCTCAATATGGTACCAACATAACCAAATCTCATACACAAGATATTCAAGACAACATAAACTCAGAATAGGCTCCATATAGGTTCATCATTCATAGCATAGATCGATAAAACTCATAACATGAGTTCGATACAAGCTAATATCATAGCATCACATAAATAAGTGCCTACTCCCCCTTGGCGTCAAATACCCAAAAGGGGTCATAACATCATCAAAGATCATCATCATCATCATCAACAACAACATCATCACCATCATCATCATCATCATCATCATCATCATCATCTTCATCATCATCATCATCATCATCATCATGAGCACCACAGCCACCAGCCTCGTCAAAGAAGTCAGCCCACTCAGGACCCAAGGAAAAACCAAAGTCAGAAGGTGGTTCGTCAGGGAGACGTTCATCATCACTCACATCGTAAACTCTGGAGTCTCTCAGACGAGCCTTTAGAGCATTCTTGGAAGTGACCATGCGAGTGAAAATGTCGTGATTTTTGGAGCAATGAAAGGTAAACACCTTCATCATGGCAGAGTGAGCCTTCCCAAGAAAGCGAGCAATGCGCCCAAAGGATGCAGATCTAGAAGTAGTAGAATGAGAAGTAGGAGGAGGAACACTCGCTGTAGTGTGCTACCTCTTGAGCACTGCGTTAGTTTTCCCTTGAAGAGGAAAGGGTGATGCAGCAAAGCAGCATACGTATTTCCCTCAGTTTTTGAGAACCAAGGTATCAATCCAGTAGGAGACCACGTGCGCGTCACCTCGTACCTACACAAACAAATAAGAACCTCGCAACCAACGCGATAAAGGGGTTGTCAATCCCTTCACAACCACTTGCAAGAGTGAGATCTGATAGAGATAATAATAATAAGATAAATATTTTTGGTATTTTTATGATATAGACTAAAAGTAAAGATTGCAAAATAAAATAGATTGGAAACTTGTATGATGGAGAATAGACCCGGGGGCCACATGTTTCACTAGTGGCTTCTCTCAAGATAGCACAAGTATTACAGTGGGTGAACAAATTACTGTCGAGCAATTGATAGAAAAGTGAATAATTATGAGAATATCTAAGTATGATCATGTATATAGGCATCATGTCCGTGACAAGTAGACCGACTCCTGCCTTGTAGCGACCAGACCTCAAACAGTCTGATCTCTGTGCTCCTGTGTCATCCCTGGATCAGTAATGCTGACACCACACGGTACTCGAAGGATTTATAGCAGAGTAGCAATCACACACTTATTACATCGAGTGTCTCAAAAGAGAACTTATTATAATAAATATGGCTTAAGGCCATCTAATAACGATAACAGCGGAAGGCTTGGAAGATAAGTGAGTCCATCAACTCCAACGGCATCACTGAGTATAGAACCACGACCTAAAACTCCTTAATCGTCGTCTGAAAAGTCTGCAACATTAACGTTGTAGCCCGAAAACGGGTCAGCACATGGAATATGCTGGCAAGGTAACACATAGAGAGTAATGGAATGCAACAACTATACTATATGCATATTTGGCTGGTGGAAAGCTCTATGGTTACAGTTTTTGCGTAAAGCCAATTTTTCCCTACTTCAAAGGAATAAAATTAATTAGTATCATGGTGGTTTTTAAACATTGAGAATGGTTGACAGCATTCTCAATCCCAATTAAAGTAACATCATTAAACCCAACAAAATTTACTTTAGAGTAACATGTTGAGATTCACTTGATAATCCAGGTACTAGATACTCAAGATGTCCATAACCGGGGACACGGCTAATCATGATTAGTTTATACACTCTGCAGAGGTTTGCGCACTTTTCCCCACAAGACTCGATCGCCTCCGTTGGATTTCTCGCACTACATGGTGTTTGAGAAACGGATGACCGAGACACAGTCTTTCAGAAGCGCTAGCACCTTACGATGGATAGACCGGTACACCTACTTTCCCCTACATCTACTAGTCTACCCTGTAAGAGTACGTACGACTTACTCAACTATGCCAGAGCCCATAATGACTTGTGGCTGCACATGGAAGTTTCTAGTATGAATAATCTCATGATCCCTTTGAGCCTGGGTGGCGGTCCAAAATAAAAACAGGCAAGTCCTGGAATACCCAGGTGCTTCAATCCACCCAGATGTGTGTTAGGTTGCCACCTTAGATAAACCATTAATTAACAATCTCACATCTGTCATGGATATTACTCACCCAATCCACGTCTACTAGCATAGCATGGCCTAAAGCAAACGCAGAAGTAACTCCCAAAGGTTTGATAATAAACAGGTAATAGGTACTACCTCATCTACTTCCCATCCCACAATTTAATTAGATCCTAATCATGCAATGTGTGAGGATGGATCTAATGCAATAAAACTGGGTTGTAGAAAAGGTATGATCAAAGTGTTACTTGCCTTGCTGATGATTCGCAAAACCTAGAGATTCGAAGTAACAGGCGGCGCACTCCGGGTATTCTATTGCAGACAAACAACAAGCATACAATAAGTACTCATCTAATGCACAGGTAAAACTCAAATAGAAGATCTAACCAGAAAGTTCAACTTAAGAACCCTGGTTTGCAAAAAGAATCAAATCAAACGAAGCAAAAGAAGTCAAACGGCGAAAGAAAACAACTTCGTTCTAGTAATCTGGATCTAGGGCAAATTTTATAGTAGAAAAAACATGTTTAAGTTGATTATTCGGAAAGAGGGTTTCGAGACGAAACTCCAGGCGCTTGAATCGCCTGATTCCGATAAACGAGCGAAAAGTTATACTAAAACAAAAATCGGATCAGAGATCGCGTCAGAAAATAACCGCGGAAAATCCGACGAAAAAGAAAAACGACGAACAGATTTTTTTTAAACTGCACGGAAGTCGAGGCGGCGGTGAACCTCGGGCAGTGTGCAACTCCGGCGAGTCGGCGGCGGGTCCGGCGATGGCGGCGGCGGCGGCGGCGGCTATGGGCCTGGGGCTCGGGCGCTTCACTATATAAAGGCGCCCCCAGGCGGAGTCCCGCTCGGGTACGGCCCATAGTCGGTTTCGTTTTTTTAAATAATTACGCTCGGAAGAAAAACAAAAAGAAATACTAAACGGACTCCAAAAATCACGAAATATATTTTCCCGGGTTTCTAAAATCAAGCCCGATAAAGTGAACATTTGTCTGGGCCCAAACTACAACTTTGAAAAACGCGCATTTTTCCTAAATTCAACTAAAAATACCGAAAAACTCCGAAATAAATCTTATTTGATTTTTTATTAAATCCTCAATATTTCTATATTTTGGGAAAGTCATTTTATTCCCTCTCTCATATTTTTGTAATAGAAATAATTGATGATAAAATAAATAAAATCAAATGATCCTGTTTACATAATTTGAGAAAACTCAAATATGTAAATAACGAAATCCCCAACTCTCTCCGTGGGTCCTTGAGTTGCTTAGGATTTTCTAGGATCAAAACCAAAAGCAAAATAAAATATGATATGCATGATGACCTAATGTATAACATTCCAAATTGAAAATTTGGGATGTTACAAACCTACCCCCTTAAGATGAATCTCGCCCTCGAGATTCGGGTTGGCTAGAAAATAGGTGAGGGTGGTCTTTGAGCAAATCTTCCTCTCGCTCCCAGGTGGCTTCATCCTCCGTGTGGTGGCTCCACTGAACTTTGCAAAACTTGATAACCTTGCTGCGAGTAACTCGGCTGGCAAACTCAAGAATCTTGACTGGTTTCTCCTCATAGGTCAAATTGTTATCTAACTGAATTGCTTCCAATGGCACTGTGTCTCTCAAAGGTATGTCAGCCATCTCCGCGTGACACTTTTTCAACTGAGAAACGTGGAACACATCATGAACTCCTGTCAATCCTTCTGGCAATTCCAACTTGTAGGCCACTTCTCCCATACGCTCCAAAACTCGATATGGTCCTACAAATCATGGCGCTAACTTCCCCTTAACTCCAAAGCGCTTAATCCCTCGAAGTGGGGATACTCGAAGATAAGCTCTGTCTCCGACTTCGTAAACTGTCTCTTTGCGTTTAGAATCTGCATAGCTCTTCTGCCTGGACTGGGCTACCTTGAGCCTATCGCGAATCAACTTCACCTTTTGTTCAGACTCTTTAATCAGATCTGGTCCAAACAACTGGCGGTGTCCAACTTCGTCCCATGACAACGGTGTCCTGCACCTCCTTCCATACAGAGCTTCGAAAGGTGCCATCTTCAAACTGGTTTGGTAACTGTTGTTGTAAGAGAACTCTGCATATGGCAAATTATCGTCCCAACTAGATCCATAATCTAGCGCACAAGCTCTCAGCATATCCTCCAAAATTTGATTGACTCTCTTGGTCTGTCCATCTGTCTGCGGATGAAAAGCTGTACTAAATTCTAGCCTAGTACCCAAAGTCTCATGCAACTGCTTCCGGAACTTTGAGGTAAATTGGGTTCCTCTATCTGATACGATGCTCCTCGGAACTCCATGCAAACATATGATCCTGGTCATGTATATCTTTGCCAACTTAGCACTGGTGTAAGTGGTCTTTACTGGGATGAAATATGCTACCTTCGTCAATCGATCAACTACAACCCAAATCGAGTCATAGCCTGAACGAGTCCTTGGTAATCCCGTGATAAAATCCATGCCTAGCTTATCCCACTTCCATTCGGGTATCGGCAATGGTTGCAACAATCCTGCTGGCTTCTGATGCTCTGCCTTTACTCTCTGACATACGTCACAAACTGCTACATAGTCCGCAATATCCTTCTTCATTCCGGTCCACCAGAAAATATCCTTCAAATCCAAATACATCTTGGTATTTCCTGGGTGAATCGAATACGGTGAATCATGTGCCTCTTGCAGAATCAACTTTCTGATCTCCGGGTCATTGGGTACATAAACACGGTCTTCAAACCATAGGGTGTTGTGCTCATCCTCACGAAATCCTTTAGCTTTTCCTTTGCTCAGTTTCTCCTTTATAGCGGCAATCTCTTTGTCAGTTTTCTGAGCTTCTCTGATTCTATCCATCAAAGTTGACTGAATCTCTAGTGCTGCTACATAGCCTCTCGAAACTATTTCCACACATAGTTCACAAAGATTTTTTGCTAACTCCTTGGGTATTTCTCCCGTCATTAACGTATTGACATGGCTCTTGCGGCTTAATGCATCAGCTACTACATTAGCCTTCCCGGGATGATAATGCAATCTCATATCATAATCCTTGATGAGCTCCAACCATCTCCTTTGTCTGAGGTTCAACTCCTTCTGCGTGAAAATGTACTTCAAACTCTTGTAATCCGTGTACACCTCACAATGGTTTCCAATGAGGAAATGTCTCCATGTCTTCAATGCATGCACTACGACTGCTAACTCCAAATCATGCGTGGCATAATTCAATTCGTGAGGCTTCAGTTGTCGTGAAGCATACGAAACAACTCTCCCTTCCTGCATAAGCACTGCTCCAAGTCCTCGATGTGAAGCGTCACAATACACCTCATAATCCTTGGTTTGATCTGGCAAAATCAACACTGGTGAGGTAACCAAGCGTTTCTTCAACTCCTGGAAACTAGCCTCACACTCCTTAGTCCATTTGAACTTAGTATCCTTCTTGAGTAACTCCGTCATAGGCTTCGCAATCTTTGAGAAATTCTCAATAAACCTTCGGTAGTATCCTGCGAGTCCAAGAAAACTATGGATCTCTCCAACTGTTGTTGGGGCTTCCCACTTGGTCACGGTTTCAACTTTAGCGGGATCTACTGCTATACCTTCTCCGGATATAACGTGTCCGAGGAATCCTACTTCCTTCAACTAAAACTCACATTTGCTGAACTTGGCATATAATTGGTGTTCTCTGAGCTTTCCAAGTGCCAAACGCAAATGCTCCTTATGTTCCTCTTCATTCTTTGAATAAAATAGGATATCATCAATGAACACTATGACGAACTTATCCAAAAACTCCATAAACACTTTGTTCATCATGTTCATAAAATAGGCAGGCATGTTAGTCAGACCAAATGACATAACGATATACTCATACAGCCCATACCTGGTGGTAAAAGCTGTCTTAGGTATGTCCTGCTCTCGAATCTTCAACTGATGGTACCCTGATCGCAAATCGATCTTGGAAAACACTTTAGCTCCTTGCAATCGATCAAACAGATCATTGATCATTGGTAGCGGGTACTTGTTCTTGATTGTTACTTCATTCAATCCTTGATAGTCAACAACCATCCTTAACGATCCATCCTTCTTCTCTACTAGAAGCACTGGTGATCCCCAAGGTGAAGAACTTGGGCGAATGTAACCTTTATCCAGTAACTCCTTAATCTGCTTCTTAATTTCCATCAAATCTTCTGCAGGCATCCTATATGGTCGCTTCGATATTGGCCCAGTGCCTGGCAAAAGTTCAATCAAAAACTCAATATCTCTATCCGGTGGCATGCCTGGCAACTCTTCGGGAAATACATCAGGAAAATCCTTTACCACTGGTACTTCCTCCTGCACAACTCCTGATAAGGAATTTACTTGTGTCCTGTTTGGCGCATGTCGGGATACATACTTGATCCTTCTTCCTTCTGGCGTTGTGAGAAAAATTGTCTTACTGGTGCAATCGATGTTTCCTCCATACATCGACAACCAATCCATACCAAGAATCACATCCAGACCTTGGGATTCCAAAATAATTAAATCCGTTGGGAAAACATGCCTTCCTATACCTAATGGCACTTGAAAACATCCTTGACTGGCCATGTACTCTGCTCCTGGTGAGCTTACTAGCATAGGTGTTTTGAGAACCCTAGTGGGCAGGCTATACTTTTCCACAAATCCCCTTGATATGTATGAATGTGATGCACCAGTATCAAAAAGAACGAGTGCACTAAATGTCTTAACCAAAAACTTACCTATTACTGCATCGGGCTGAGCTTCAACCTCCTCCACATTAACGTGGTTCACCTGTCCCCTGTTGAAAGGGTCCGGCTTCTTTCCAGAGCTTCCATTGCCGTTTTGGCCTTCAGGGCATTCATTGGCATAATGTCCGGTCTTGGAACACTTGAAACAGGTGACTTGACTCAGATCTCTCTTGCCTGGGGTTGATGGGGTGCTGCGGTTCTGGCCATTGTTTCCTCCATTCCCATTACCATTCCTAGTGCCATTGTGATTATGCGAGCTACCTACTCCATGGGTATGCTGAAAATGTCCTCCCGGTCTAGGGGTAAAACGTGGCTTCTGCTGAGCTCCTGAATTATACTTTCCTTGTCCATGCTTCCTCTTGCGGTTCTCAATTTGCTGCTGCTTCCCTTCAATCATAAGAGCACGGTCTAACAACTCCTGGTAGTTGTTGAAGGTGGCTACCATCAACTGCATACTCAACTCATCATTCAGTCCTTCCAGGAACTTCTCCTGCTTAGCTGCATCCGTAGCAACGTCGTCTGGGGCATAACGTGCTAGCTTACTAAACTCCTCCACATATTTGCCAACTGTCCGTCCTCCTTGGCGCAAGTTATGAAACTCACGCTTCTTCATGGCCATTGCTCCTGCTGAAACATGGGCAGTACGAAAAGCCTGCTGAAACTGATCCCATGTGACAGTGTCGACTGGGAAGGTGGCTGTGAAATTCTCCCACCAGGATGCTGCGGGTCCTTCTAACTGATGTGCGGCAAACTTCACCTTCTCCGCATCTGTGCATCCTGCTGTGGTCAACTCCCTAGCTGTCTTGCGGAGCCAATCATCTGCTACTATCGGCTCGGTGCTACTGGAAAACACCGGCAGATTCAGCCTAAGAAAACGGGCTAAGTGGTCAACAGGTGGTGGTGGTGGTGGTGGGTTGTTGTTGTTGTTCCCCTGATTTTGATTCTGAACTAGCAACTGCATCAAGGTGTTCTGCTGCTGGATCAACTGGGTGAGCTCCGGCGGAAAGGCAAATCCGGGGTCACGTCTCGGAGGCATCTGAGGGTTTAGAAAAGATGAGATATAAGAATAGAGGGGGTCTAAAGAGAAAACACTACCCATATGCACATGAGGCAAAAGCAAACAATTCACTTCATTCAATCAAACAAAGGCATACAATTGATCTAGCTATCGCAAGAGTGCTCGGACTACTATATTTACATGGTGGACTACTACTACTGATGAGGTGGTCTACTAGAAATATTCTACGGTTGTAGACTCCATGATATCTGCTCCTGCTTCATCAACATAGTCATCATCGCTACTATCTGCTTCCGAGTCGGTGCCGTCGATGATGATGTAGTCTTCCGGGCTAATCTCCTTGGGTTCTTCGTCTTCATCTACTAGTGTCGGGCCTCCCATAAATATGCCAATATTCTTGATCAGATCGTCATTCTTCTCCACCAATACTTCAATTTCTTCTTCATAATCTTCACGTGTAACCTTGAGTTCTTCCTCCAGTTCCTTGATTCTAGTCTTAGACTTCTTCAGATCTATCATGTCGGCGCACATCTAATTCTCCTGTCGTCGAATGTGCTGATTTAACTCCTGAATAAAAGCTGCAATTGATCTATCTTTCCTGGTGCTGATCATCTCCTAGTGTTCATCTCGGCGCCCACAAATCTGGTAGATAGTATCCTTGAGATCCTTGCGGTAGACTTCTCCAATGCGTCCCATGGCGATGTGAGCTGCCATACTCTTTCCTAGACTCCAAGTTGGTGCATCAAAAGAAAACTCTATGGGCTCAGTGACTGACATGAACGTCCTTCCTGGAATTTGAACTTGAATCATCCAGCGCTCTTCTTCAGGTAAAGTGGCGTTGTAGGTTCCCGTGAAGCTTGGTACTCCTATGTTCAGGTATCTAGTGACTTCCTTCAAGTGGCATCCAAAGGGTGTATCTTCATCTGGTTGGGTGAACTTGTTCCTTGCATCCGCCATCCTAAAGAGTAGAAAAGATGAGAGGTCAGAAGAGAAGAGAGTGAGTAGTGATCCAGGTCTTTAGCTTAGTGGTCGTGTCCTACAGTCAGCGTGTGCTCTGATACCATCTCTGTAGCGACCAGACCTCAAACAGTCTGATCTCTGTGCTCCGGTGTCATCCCTGGATCAGTAATGCTGACACCACACAGTACTCGAAGGATTTATAGCAAAGTAGCAATCACACACTTATTACATCGAGTGTCTCAAAAGAGAACTTATTACAATAAATATGGCTTAATGCCATCTAATAACGATAACAGCGGAAGGCTTGGAAGATAAGTGAGTCCATCAACTCCAATGGCATCACTGAGTATAGAACCACAACCTAAAACTCCTTAATTGTCGTCTGAAAAGTCTGCAACATTAACGTTGCAGCCCGAAAACGGGTCAGCACATGGAATATGCTGGCAAGGTAACACATAGAGAGTAATGGAATGCAACAGCTATACTATATGCATATTTGGCTGGTGGAAAAGCTCTATGGTTACAGTTTTTGCGTAAAGCCAATTTTTCCCTACTTCAAAGGAATAAAATTAATTACTATCATGGTGGTTGTTAAACATTGAGAATGGTTGACAGCATTATCAATCCCAATTAAAGTAACATCATTAAACCCAACAAAATTTACTTTAGAGTAACATGTTGAGATTCACTTGATAATCCAGGTACTAGATACTCAAGATGTCCATAACCGGGGACACGACTAATCATGATTAGTTTACATGCTCTGCAGAGGTTTGCGCACTTTTCCCCACAAGACTCGATCGCCTCCGTTGGATTTCTCGCACTACATGGTGTTTGAGAAACGGATGACCGAGACACAGTCTTTCAGAAGCGCTAGCACCTTACGATGGATAGACCGGTACACCTACTTTCCCCTACATCTGCTAGTCTACCCTGTAAGAGTTCGCACGACTTACTCAACTATGCCAGAGCCCATAATGACTTGTGGCTGCACACGGAAGTTTCTAGTATGAATAATCTCATGATCCCTTTGAGCCTGGGTGGCGGTCCAAAATAAAAACAGGCAAGTCCTGGAATACCCAGGTGCCTCAATCCACCCAGATGTGTGTTAGGTTGCCACCTTAGATAAACCATTAATTAACAATCTCACATCTATTATGGATATCACTCACCCAATCCACGTCTACTAGCATAGCATGGCCTAAAGCAAACGCAGAAGTAACTCCCAAAGGTTTGATAATAAACAGGTAATAGGTACTACCTCATCTACTTCCCATCCCACAATTTAATTAGATCCTAATCATGCAATGTGTGAGGATGGATCTAATGCAATAAAACTGGGTTGTAGAAAAGGTATGATCAAAGTGTTACTTGCCTTGCTGATGATCCGCGAAACCTAGAGATTCGAAGTAACAAGTGGCGCACTCCGGGTATTCTATCACTGACAAACAACAAGAATACAATAAGTACTCATCTAATGCACAGGTAAAACTCAAATAGAAGATCTAACCAGAAAGTTCAACTTAAAAACCCTGGTTTGCAAAAAGAATCAAATCAAACGAAGCAAAAGAAGTCAAACGGCGAAAGAAAACAACTTCGTTCTAGTAATCTGGATCTAGGGCAAATTTTACAGTAGCAAAAACATGTTTAAGTTGATTATTCGGAAAGAGGGTTTCGAGACGAAACTCCAGGCGCTTGAATCGCCTGATTCCGATAAACGAGCGAAAAGTTCTACTAAAACGAAAATCGGATCAGAGATCGCGATCAGAAAATAACCACGGAAAATCCGACGAAAAAGAAAAACGACGAACAGATTTTTTTTTAAACGGCACGGAAGTCGAGGCGGCGGCGAACCTCGGGCGGCGTGCAACTCCGGCGACTCGGCGACGGGTCCGACGGCGGTGGCTATGGGCTAGGGTTTCGGCCCAGGCGCGGCTATGGGCCTGGGGCTCGGGCGCTTCGCTATATAAAGGCGCCCCCGGGCGGAGTCCCGCTCGGGTACAGCCGATGGTCGGTTTCGTTTTTTAAATAATTACGCTCGGAAGAAAAATAAAAAGAAATACTAAACGCACTCCAAAAATCACGAAATAAATTTTCCCGGGTTTCTAAAATCAAGCCTGATAAAGTGAACATTTATCTGGGCCCAAACTACAACTTTGAAAAACGCGCATTTTTCCTAAATTCAATTAAAAATACCGAAAAACTCCGAAATAAATCTTATTTGATTTTTTTATTAAATCCTCAATATTTCTATATTTTGGGAAAGTCATTTTATTCCCTCTCTCATATTTTTGTAATAGAAATAATTGATGATAAAATAAATAAAATCAAATGATCCTGTTTACATAATTTGAGAAAACTCAAATATGTAAATAACGAGATCCCCAACTCTTTGCGTGGGTCCTTGAGTTGCTTAGGATTTTCTAGGATCAAAACCAAAAGCAAAGTAAAATATGATATGCATGATGACCTAATGTATAACATTCCAAATTGAAAATTTGGGATGTTACATGCCTGCATCTACTACTATTACTCCACACATCGACCGCTATCCAGCATGCATCTAGAGTATTAAGTTCATAAGAATAGAGTAACGCTTTAAGCAAGATGACATGATGTAGAGGGATAAACTCATGCAATATGATATAAACCCCATCTTTTTATCCTCAATGGCAACAATACAATACTTGTTGTTTCCCTTTCTGTCACTGGGATCGAGCACCGCAAGATTGAACCCAAAGCTAAGCACTTCTCCCATTGCAAGAAAGATCAATCTAGTAGGCCAAACCAAACTGATAATTCAAAGAGACCTGCAAAGATAAACCAATCATACATAAAAGAATTCAGAGAAGATTCAAATATTGTTCATAGATAGACTTGATCATAAACCCACAATTCATCGGATCCCGACAAACACACCGCAAAAGAAGATTACATCGAATAGATCTCCAAGAGAATCGAGGAGAACTTTGTACTGAGATCCAAAGAGAGAGAAGAAGCCATCTATCTACTAGCTATGGACCCGAAGGTCTGAAGTAAACTACTCACACATCATCGGAGGGGCCATGGAGTTGATGTAGAGGTCCTCCATGATCAATGCCCCCTCCAGCGGAGCTCCGGAAAAGGCCCAAAGATGGGATCTCTCGGGTACAGAAGGTTGCGGTAGTGGAAATAGGGTTTCGTGGTGCTCCTGGATGTTTTCGGGGTGTATGGATATATATAGGAGGAAGAAGTAGGTCGGTGGAGCAACGAGGGGCCCATGAGGGTGGAGGGCGCGCCCAGGGGGGTAGGCGCGCCCCCTGCCTTGTGGCCTCCTCGATTGTTTCTTGACATCCACTCCAAGTCCCCTAGATCACGTTTGTTCCAAAAATAACTCTCCCGAAGGTTTCATTCCGTTTGGATTCCGTTTGATATTCCTTTTCTGCGGAACACTGAAATAGGCAAAAAAACAACAATTTGGGCTGGGCCTCCGGTTAATAGGTTAGTCACAAAAATAATATAAAAGCTTAAAATAAAGCCCTTTAACATCCAAAACAGATAATATAATAGCATGGAACAATCAAAAATTATAGATACGTTGGAGACGTATCAACCATCCCCAAGCTTAATTCCTGCTCGTCCTCGAGTAGGTAAATGATAAAAACAGAATTTTTGATGTGGAATGCTTCCTAACATATTTCTCAATGTAATTTTTCTTTATTGTGGCATGAATGTTCAGATCCGAAAGATTGAAGGTAAAAGTTTAATATTGACATAGAAATAATAATACTTCAAGCATACTAACTAAGCAATCATGTCTTCTCAAAATAACATGGCTAAATAAAGTTATCCCTACAAAATCATATAGTCTGGCTATGCTCTATCTTCATCACACAAAATATTAAATCATGCACAACCCCGATGACAAGCCAAGCAATTGTTTCATACTTTTGATGTTCTCAAACCTTTTCAACTTTCACGCAATACATGAGCGTGAGCCATGGACATAGCACTATAGGTGGAATAGAATGGTGGTTGTGGAGAAGACAAAAATGAGAAGATAGTCTCACACCAACTAGGCGTATCAACAGGCTATTTAGATATGCCCATTAATAGATATCAATATGAGTGAGTAGGGATTGCCATGCAACGGATTCACTAGAGCTATAAGTGTATGAAAGCTCAACAAAAGAAACCGAGTGGGTGTGCATCCAACCTGCTTGCTCACGAAGACCTAGGGCAATTTGAGGAAGCCCATCATTGGAATTAGACCTGGCCATGGGCAGCCCGGCCCGCCTGGCCCGGCCCGGCCCGAAAAAGCCCGACCCGGCCCGGCTCGACGCTGCTCCCGGGCCGAGCTCAGGCCTAGATTTTGAGCCCGGTGGCTTGGCCGGGCCGGGCCCGGGCCCGTCATTTTTTCCGTTTTCTGAAGGGGCCCGACCCAAGGCCCGAGGCCCGGCGGGCTTTTGCATGTTCGGGCCGGGCTTGGGCCCAAAAACTAGGCCCGATGGCCGGGCTGGGACGGGCTCGGGCCCAGGTTTTTTGGCTCGGGCTTGGCTAGGCCCGGCCCGAAGCCCGGCCTGGCCCGAGGTTTGGCCAGGTATAATTGGAATATACAAGCCAAGTTCTATAATGTAAAATTCCCACTAGTTTACGAAAGTAACAACATAGGAGACTCTCTATCATGAAGATCATGGTGCTACTTTGAAGCACAAGTGTGGAAAAAGGATAGTAACACTGTCCCTTCTCTCATTTTTTTTATTTTTATTTGGGCCTTTTTTCTTTTGGCCTCTTTTTTTTTCATCCGGAGTCTCATCCCGACTTGTGGGGGAATCATAGTCTCCATCATCCTTTCCTCACTGGGACAATGCTCTAATAATGATGATCATCACACTTCTTTTTACTTACAACTCAATACTTAGAACAAAATATGACTCTATGTGAATGCCTCCGGTGGTGTACCGGGATATGCAATCAATCAAGAGTGACATGTATGAAAAAATTATGAACGATGGCTTTGCCACAAATACGATGTCAACTACATGATCATGCATGGCAATATGACAATGATGAAGCGTGTCATAACAAACAGAACGGTGGAAAGTTGCATGGCAATATATCTCGGAATGGCTATGGAAATGCCATAATAGGTAGGTATGGTGGATGTTTTGAGGAAGGTATATGGTGGGTGTATGATAGCGGCGAAAGGTGCATGGTAATAGAGAGGCTAGCAATGGTGGAAGGGTGAGGGTGCGTATAATCCATGGACTTAACATTAGTCATAAAGAACTCATATACTTATTGCAAAAATCTATTAGTTATCGAAACAAAGTACTACGCGCATGCTCCTAGGGGGATAGATTGGTAGGAAAAGACCATCACTCGTCCCCGACCGCCACTCATAAGGAGGGCAATCAATAAATAAATCATGCTCCGACTTCATCACATAACGGTTCACCATACGTGCATGCTACGGGAATCACAAACTTCAACACAAGTATTTCTCAAATTCACAACTACTCAACTAGCATGACTCTGATATCACCATCTCCATATCTCAAAACAATCATCAAGTATCAAACTTCTCTTAGTATTCAATGCACTTATATGAAAGTTTTTATAATGCCTACAAGAAAATTGCCATGTTGTTCTAAAGGACTCTCAAAATAATATAAGTTAAGAATGAGAGATCAATTATTTCTATAAAATAGAACCTCCGCCGTGCTCTAAAAGATATAAGTGAAGCACTAGAGCAAAAACTATATAGCTCAAAAGATATAAGTGAAGCACATAGAGTATTATAATAAATTCCGATTCATGTGTGTCTCTCTCAAAAGGTGTGTACATAAAGTATGATTGTGGTAAACTAAAAATCAAATACTCAAATCATACAAGGCGTTCCAAGCAAAACACATATCACGTGGTGAATAAAAATATAGGTCCAAGTAAAGTTACCGATGAACGAAGACAAAAGAGGGGATGCCTTCCGGGGCATCCCCAAGCTTAGGATTTTTGGTGTCCTTGGATTTTACCTTGGGGTGCCTTGGGAATCCCCAAGCTTAGGCTCTTGCCACTCCTTGTTCCACAATCCATCAAATCTTTACCCAAAACTTGAAAACTTCACAACACAAAACTTAAAAGAAAATCTTCGTGAGCTCCATTAGTAAAAGAGAACAAACCACCACTTCAAGGTACTGTAATGAACTCATTATTTATTTACATTGGTGTTAAACCTACTGTATTCCAACTTTTATATGGTCCATAAACTCTATTACTAGCCATAGATTCATCAAAATAAGCAAACAACACTCGAAAAACAGAATCTGTCAAAAACTGAACAGTCTGTAGTAATATGTAGATTTCAAATACTTCTGGAACCCCAAAAATTCTAAAATAAATTTTGGACATGAGTAATTTATCTATTAATCATCTGCAAAAAGAACAAGCTAAATAGCATTCTCCAGTAAAAGAATGACAACAATTCTCGTGAGGCCTAAAGTTTCTGTTTTTTACAGCAAGATCAAAAAGACTTTCCCCAAGTCTTCCCAACGGTTCTACTTGGTACAAACACTAATTAAACACACAAAACACAACCAAAACAGAGGCTAGATAAATTATTTATTGAATAACATCAAGGAAAAATATTGGATTGTCTCCCAACAAGCGCTTTTCTTTAAAGCCTTTTAGCTAGGCATTGATAATTTTAATGATGCTCACATGAAAGACAAGAATTGAAGCACAAAGAGAGCATCATGAAACACGTGAAAAATACATCTAAGTCTAACATACTGTCACATCCCTAGCTTTACCCTGGCCTTGGACTAGCTTGGTTGCTGCATCATGTTTAAATTCAAATAAAATTTGAATTGAGGAATTTTGAAAGCCTCAGAATCCCTTAAAAAAATGATCAAGATAAAAATTGCTTCAAATAAGTCCAAGAAAATGTTCTTGTTATCCTCTGGAAATATTGGCAAGAGGTAAAATCCAAACCAATATTTTCAGTATCTCAGAAACATTTATTTTTGGGTATTTGAATTAAATCAATAGCTATTTGAATTGGACTTATATCTACTGTTAAATAAATATAGGTCCAATAATTCTGAAATATTTTTGTGGAGCATTGTTTTAATTCTTTTAGCTCCTAAAAATATTGTCAGAAGCAAAATAAATTGAATTGGTTTCAAAACCAAATTCAAAACAAACCTGCAAAATAGAAAACAGAGTTAAAACAAAACAGAGAGAAAAAATAAATAAAAGGAGTGAAGCCTACCTGGCCTCACCCGTGCAGCCCAGCCGGCCCAGTTCCCCCCCC
>NC_057809.1:405369998-405376357 GCF_018294505.1 Triticum aestivum | reverse complement strand
TATGAGTAGGAGTTGTTTGAGCCCTGTTGTGCCTACTCATTCATGTTTGTTTGTCATGCCTGCTACTGCTTAGAGTTGAGTCAGGTCTGATTCATCGAGGATGAATCAGGGGTGTGTGAACATGTCCTACGGTGTGTGAGCTAAGCGTGTGAACACGATTTGGTAAAGGTAGCGGTGAGAGGCCATGTAGGAGTACATGGTGGGTTGTCTCATTGCAGCCGTCCTCAGGAACTGAGTTCTGTGTTTGTGATCCATGATTCAGCTACTACCACGCATTGGGCCCGAAACCAATGGACCCTCTCGGCTTCTTGATCACCCTTGTCCTCTGTCCAGGAGTTGCAAGTAGTTTCTGGTGTTTGTAGTATGCTGGAGGCCGTGGGCAGCGCTGACCGTAGGGGTGGGCTGTGATGCGGTAGGCACGTGGCACGGTGTACCGGGCGCCCGTTTGGTGTCTCAGGAACCCTGTTCACATCGTTTGGGGCTGTGAGCGAAACTCCGGCCGGATATCCTCATGGATGGAACCCGAATAGGCGATAAACCTGGACTAGAGACTTAGGTGATTAGGTAGGTCGTGGCCGACACCCACGTTGGGCTTCCGCTTGAAGGTTGCCGAGTACATGTCGTGTAAACGGCGGTAAGTGGTGAGAGCGTGTGTGAAGAAGTACACCCCTGCAGGGTTAATATGATCTATTCGAATAGCCGTGTCCGCGGAAAAGGACTTCTGGGTTGCTTATATCAGTTCATAGACAAGTGAAAGTGGATACTCTAAAATACGCAAGATAAGCGTGAGTGCTATGGATGGCGTTCTCGTAGGGAGACGGGAGCGGATCCATAGTGGTGTATTGATATGGTGAATATGTGGACTCGTGTGCGCCACCTCAAAAGAGAGTCATAGTTCAGGTTAGCCACCGAATCAAAGCTGGCTTGCTGCAGTTAAACCCCACCATCCCTTTGTTGATAATGATGCATATGTAGATAGTTCTGATGTAAGTCTTGCTGGGTACATTTGTACTCACGTTTGCCTATTTTATGTTTTTGCAGAGAGACTTCAGTCTCACTAGTAGTTCCGCTTGGACTTCGACGTTTAGCTTGATACCTCAGCTACGATCTTGTGCCCTCGGCAGGATCTGATAGATAGTCAGGCTTCTCAGCCTTTTTCATTTATAGATGTCTGTACTCAGACATGATAGCTTCCGCTTGTGCTTGATTTGTATGCTCTGAATGTTGGGTCATGAGACCCATGTTTGTAATATCTCGCTCCTCGGAGCCTATTGAATAGATTACTTGAGTCATAGAGTCATGTTGTGATGCCATGTTGTATTTGCACATATCAAGCATATTGTGTGTATGTTATTGAAATGCTTGGTATGTGTGGGATCTGACCATCTAGTTGTTTATCTTTAGTAGCCTCTCTTATGGGGAAATGTCTCCTAGTGTTTCCACCGAGCCATGGTAGCTTGCTACTGCTCCGGAACACTTAGGCTGGCCGGCATGTGTCCTTCGTCGTTCCTGTGTCTGTCCCTTCGGGGAAATGTCACGCGGTGAATACCGGAGTCCTGTTAGCCCGCTACAGCCCGGTTCACCGGAGTCCTGCTAGCCCAGTGCTACAGCCTGGATTCACTCGCTGATGACCGACACGTTCGATGCTGGGTCATGGATGCCTGTCCCTGTAAGTCTGTGCCGCTTTGGGTTTACGACTAGCCATGTCAGCCCGGGCTCCTTATCATATGGATGCTAGCGACACTGTCATATACGTGTGCCAAAAGGCGCAAACGGTCCCGGGCAAAGGTAAGGCGACACCCGTGGGAATACCATGCGTGAGGCCGCAAAGTGATATGAGGTGTTACATGCTAGATCGATGTGGCATTGAGTCGGGGTCCTGACAGCGTTGGTATCAGAGCTTGACTGCCTGTAGGATTACCAAGCCAAACTGGTCGAAGTTGAGTTTAGAAATTCTTTAGTTATATAAGGGAATTGATTGTGGGATGGAACGTAAGGCTCTTTTACTCCTTATACCTCATGCCCTTCTGATCTGAGTCATCTTATCTTTCCTGCGGGGATTAAGAACTAGGCTATCTCTTCTTTCTATTAGGATCACGTGTTACTAATCAGTAGACTTATAAGATTGTTGGATTTAAGTCTCAGTTCAGTTCCTACTACTTCCGTATGTTAATTGTTGATCTCGGAACCTTGATATTGTGCTTCTGAGTGGTTATGCCACCGTTTTTGTGATTGTCTCAAATCTTTTTGAGCAATTATAGCCGTTATGCTGTCCGAGTCATCCCAGGTTTCTAAATAGTCCGATGCATTTGCAAATCCCTTCCTTCTGTTTCCGATGTTCCCATGGGCCAGATTAACCACACTAATCGGTGTGTTGAGGTAATTATTGCCTCGACATATATGTTGGAATTATTATTATGGCCCTAGGTGTTCAGGGAGTCACCTAGTAATCTAGCAATGTTTTGTGGTCCTAGTGTGAAGATTCTGGCCTTTATTCTCGGAAGCATCCCGTGATGCTACTTAGTAGTAGGTATTCTACTCCTGGGTTCTGAACCCGAGATTCACTCTACCTACTTCATGTTGATAGTAATTGCTAGTGCCTTTAGGATATTAGTAACCTTTGCGATAGTCCTTGAAGTCCGTGGTATCTTCTTCTTCCAAATACCATGAACTACTTATGGCAGATGTTTATTGGATCAAAAAAAATCACAATTAGAGTACTCTTGAGGAGTTCTCCATTCATAAATCGTGACTCTGCCAGTTCTACCTTTCTGCATGGGTTATCCGGAAGAAATATGTTGAACTTGGTTCGACATACTAATCTATGCATCCACAACTCAGAAAGTTATATGTTCCTTTGAGTTGTTCTCTTTAGTTGCATTCTGACCCTCGTCTATCAATTGATAGTCAAGAGTATGCGTGCGTTCGTTCATCGATGCCTATGACTCTTGTGGTCTGTCAAGCCATTCTATTCCGGAATGACTAGGAGAAATAAACTCCAGTACCTCTTCCATATCTAGGATTGGGTCAAAGTAGTTGTATTCCGCAGATCAAATGCCAATCCAGCTTTTGTTTCTGCTCTACCTTGGAGTATTACATATTTTATATCGAGATTGTTATAGGAATTGCACACCTTCCCATGAACTCTTGGTACAGTGATACTTCTTGCCATCATTGTTCATTCCTCGGCCCTCGTGTTGATGCAACCGGAATACCGACAAATGAATTGTGATGTGTGAAATCAATACTGCTAGCAACTCTGTTGCTTGGTAGTTAAAGGATAATAATTTCATTCTTAGTATGTTGGTTTTCGAATCATCCTTCTAAGACTGATCGTGCTACCTAGTCCTTATTTCGGTGCACCCTTCGATTGATGAGTTAGGATCTTGTCAAGTCCTCACTCATTTGATCATATCGTCTTGCCCTCAAAAGCGAGATTGTTCTCGAGCTTAGTAACATACCGGTGGTTCATGATTTTCTGAATATCTTCTCGGAAGTATCACCAGGTCGTCACCTGACCGTTATGTTAAGCCCGTGATCAAATTGGTTTCTTGTGAACCACCTTCTCTCCAAGAATCGGTGTTAGATATCCCTGAGCTAGTTGGTTAAGCTAGACAACAACTTGGAGAGTTGGAAGATAAAAGCTTGTCTGACTTAGTTCGTTCCAAAGGGATATTCTTGTGTAGTGTGTGTTGAAGAAAGATGATATCTTCATCGATTGGTCCTTGTGATCAGTTGCTGGACCTATTGTCTTATCAATCCTTTGATTTGAGTGTGGGCTATCGTCAAATCAAATCAGTACCAACGATGCTCGTAATGTTGTCTTATTCGTGGTTGATCCCTCAAGCATACACCATTATATCTTTTAGGTCTGACCAATGCTATCACTTGTTCACTTAACTATGGATTTCCTTTTAAAAGGAAACCCAGATGAATTGTTGTTGTGCCCATTGACAACATCCTTGTCTTCTCCATAATTTTGCTGAACATTAAGCTAGTGTTGGAAACTTTTGAAAGCATTTGTTCATGCTAGCTCATGAAGCATATGTTTGGATGAAGGTAGTGACTTCCTTTAATTCATGTGCATCTGATGCAAGTTGCCGCCGTGGATTCGAGAAAGTCAATGTTGCTTTCTTTGGAATCATTCCAAATCAGTCATGCACACGTGCGAAGAATGCTGTGGTTTGAAGACTTGCAACCTTCAATCTATATGTATCCCTAGCACACCAAGCCACTGATTGATTTGTTCAAGGAGAAGGAGTTCCTTCATAAGAGCTAATCCGGACTTATGAAAGAACTTCGATACCCTCGTTGATGGTTCCCCCTCCTGAACTCGGTAGTGTTTTATTATAAGACTACCACGTGGTCATGCTTGTCTGGGACAACGTGTTCACATGTTTGTAGCAGAACCAGCTCATGTTTTGGAGCTTGCTATCGTAGTTCATCTCCCGAGAATCCCGCAACGTCATTTCGTCGATTTGTGTTGCAAACTTTCGTTTTTCTTCCTAGACTCGATGAGTCTGGAATATCCTGACACCAACCAGATCTGAATCTCAGGCAGATATGATGGTTTGGAATATTTCCCAAGAACTATAATATTGGTCTCGCGATAACCGATAAAGTGGATGTCATGGCCAACACACCCAGCCGGAAGACCTATTATTGTAGTATCTTGATTGAAGAAGTTGGCCACTCCCCCCCTAGGGATTTCGTAGGATTTACTCCCTAGTTGCCCCTATGGATTTTTGTGTTCCCGAAGTCCGACCTTTTACTTGATGTTTTAGATATCAAACCATATCTATGAATGGGTTATACTAGCACATCAAGGAGAACATTAGAAGCGGAGTGCTAAATGTCTCTTGGTCGATCATCCAGATTTTATTTGCTTGGCCTCGCTAAGGTGAAATCTGAGAAAGTGTTATCCTCCTTCGCATCTGCATCGTCCATCGCTATTCATCATGGTAGTATGTTGTGTTGTCAGCACCCTTGACGCGGTTGTTGATAAAACCGTGATGATTGTGGAAATGCTCAAGTTCTTGAGAGCACGCACAAGCGCTACGTCTTATCATCGGCACTAGCTGGGATTGCCCCAGATTTCCTCGGTTATGCTATAACCACTTCAACAGTGAATTCACTCTCTATTGTTGGGTTCTTCCCCAGTTACCAGAATCATTCCCAGCATTTGCATTTTGTTCCCAGCTTGCACCGCCAATGTGCCATTCTACCATGGGTCTCTTCCATTTCCGGTGATAAGCAAAATTCATCCATTACGTTGTCTTCAACAAGGTAATCCACATCATCCAAGTTTGAGTATGCCATTCTATCGAACCCCTCTAAATGATCGATTATGATTTGCCTTAAGCTGGTATAAAGAGTTTCAATGATCTCTGAATCAAAGGTAATTCTTTTGCCACTTAAGAGGAGATATCTACGAGTCACGGTTCCGAAGGTGTCTCGTTGTGGTATCATGGCAACTCAACTCCTCGCTACGTTGACAACCGATTACCACCTTCTTAAGTGTGGAATTGTTGTCCACCTAGTGAACCTTCGTCATCCGTTTCTTTCCACCCCTCTTGATGTGTATCTCATGTCTCAACCCGAGAGATGGTCCTATGTCTCATTCCGTGAGTTAATCCTGAGTTGTTCGATCTTCGAAAAGATCAGTCCTTCTAGAGTCCCCTTCCCCTCTCGTTGTTATGTTAGTTGGAGTTCTCAGAGCAAGACTTCAAGACAATGATGGTGATCGAATCAACGTTCAACTGAAGTGCAACCTGGATCGTGAAGATTGTACTAGTTGCGTTCCCCTTCACCTTACCCTACGCTCGAATCTCGAGACGAGATTCTTGTTTAGTGGGAGTGAGTTGTCACATCCCTAGCTTTACCCTGGCCTTGGACTAGCTTGGTTGCTGCATCATGTTTAAATTCAAATAAAATTTGAATTGAGGAATTTTCAAAGCCTCAGAATCCCTTAAAAAAAATGATCAAGATAAAAATTGCTTCAAATAAGTCCAAGAAAATGTTCTTGTTATCCTCTGGAAATATTGGCAAGAGGTAAAATCCAAACCAATATTTTCAGTATCTCAGAAACATTTATTTTTGGGTATTTGAATTAAATCAATAGCTATTTGAATTGGACTTATATCTACTGTTAAATAAATATAGGTCCAATAATTCTGAAATATTTTTGTGGAGCATTGTTTTAATTCTTTTAGCTCCTAAAAATATTGTCAGAAGCAAAATAAATTGAATTGGTTTCAAAACCAAATTCAAAACAAACCTGCAAAATAGAAAACAGAGTTAAAACAAAACAGAGAGAAAAAATAAATAAAAGGAGTGAAGCCTACCTGGCCTCACCCGTG
>NC_057809.1:405273854-405367022 GCF_018294505.1 Triticum aestivum | reverse complement strand
AATGTCTCCTAGTGTTTCCACCGAGCCATGGTAGCTTGCTACTGCTCCGGAACACTTAGGCTGGCCGGCATGTGTCCTTCGTCGTTCCTGTGTCTGTCCCTTCGGGGAAATGTCACGCGGTGAATACCGGAGTCCTGTTAGCCCGCTACAGCCCGGTTCACCGGAGTCCTGCTAGCCCAGTGCTACAGCCTGGATTCACTCGCTGATGACCGACACGTTCGATGCTGGGTCATGGATGCCTGTCCCTGTAAGTCTGTGCCGCTTTGGGTTTACGACTAGCCATGTCAGCCCGGGCTCCTTATCATATGGATGCTAGCGACACTGTCATATACGTGTGCCAAAAGGCGCAAACGGTCCCGGGCAAAGGTAAGGCGACACCCGTGGGAATACCGTGCGTGAGGCCGCAAAGTGATATGAGGTGTTACATGCTAGATCGATGTGGCATTGAGTCGGGGTCCTGACACATACTTCCTATGCATAGGCATCTTAAAGGCAAACAAATTATCATAGCAAGCAAAAACCAGCATATGCAAGGAAGCGGAAAGGAACAATAGCAATCTCAACATAACGAGAGGTAATTTAGTAACATGAAAATTTCTACAATCATATTTTCCTATCTCATAATAATTACATGTGGGATCATAAGCAAATTCAACGAAATAGCTATCACATAAAATATTTTCAACACGATCCACATGCATGCAAAGTTGACACTCTTCCAAAATAGTGGGATTAACATTAACTAAAGTCATGACCTCTCCAAACCCACTTTTATCAAAAAATTCATAAGATTGAACATTCTCCAAATATGTGGGATCTAAAGTTGACACTCTTCCAAACCCACTTTCAATAATATTGCAAACACTATTATCAATCTCATATTCATCATGGGGCTTAAATAAATTTTCAAGATCAAAAGAAGAACCACCCCAATCATGATCATTGCAACAAGTAGAGGACATAGCAAAACTAGCATCCCCAAGCTTAGGGTTTTGCATATTATAAGCACAATTGACATTAATAGAATTTATAATATCATCATTGCAATCATGCTTTCTATTCAAAGATCCATCGCGAATCACTCCATAAAGTACTTCATCACAATTTTGAGATTCACGAATTTCAAGCAAAACATCATAAAGATAATCTAGTGCACAAAACTTACTAGCAATTGGTTCTTCATAATTGGATCTCTTAAAAAGATTAGGAAGCGGATGAGGATCCATAGATCTTAGATTTTCTGTTTAGCAATAAATAAACAACTACTCCAACCAACGAGCAAACGAGCCAAGTAAGACATCAAAGCAAACGAAAAGACGAACAAAAGAAGGGTGAATAAAATGGCAAGGGTGAAGTGGGGGAGAGGAAAACGAGAGGCAAATGGCAAATAATGTAATGCGAAGGATAAGAGTTGTGATGGGTACTTGGTATGTCTTGACTTGGCGTAGATTTTCCCGACAACGACGCCATAAATCCTTCTTGCTACCTCTTGAGCACTGTGTTGGTTTTCCCTTGAAGAGGAAAGGGTGATGCAGCAAAGCAGCGTAAGTATTTCCATCAGTTTTTGAGAACCAAGGTATCAATCCAGTAGGAGACCACGCGTGAGTCACCTCGTACCTACACAAACAAATAAGAACCTCACAACCAACGCGATAAAGGGGTTGTCAATCCCTTCACGGCCACTTGGAAGAGTGAGATCTGATAGAGATAATAATAATAAGATAAATATTTTTGGTATTTTTATGATATAGATTGAAAGTAAAGATTGCAAAATAAAATAGATTGGAAACTTGTATGATGGATAATAGTCCTGGGGGTCATAGGTTCCAATAGTGGCTTCTCTCAAGATAGCATAAGTATTACGGTGGGTGAACAAATTATTATCGAGCAATTGATAGAAAATCGAATAATTATGAGAATATCTAGGTATGATCATGTATATAGGCATCACGTCCATGACAAGTAGACCGGCTCCTGCCTGCATCTACTACTATTACTCCACACATCGACCGCTATCCGGCATGCATCTAGAGTATTAAGTTCATAAGAACAGAGTAACGCTTTAAGAAAGATGACATGATGTAGAGGGATAAACTCATGCAATATGATATAAACCCCATCTTTTTATCCTCGACGGCAACAATACAATACGTGTCGTTTCCCTTTCTGTCACTGGAATCGAGCACCGCAAGATTGAACCCAAAGCTAAGCACTTCTCCCATTGCAAGAAAGATCAATCTAGTAGGCCAAACCAAACTGATAATTCAAAGAGACTTGCAAAGATAAACCAATCATACATAAAAGAATTCAGAGAAGATTCAAATATTGTTCATAGATAGACTTGATCATAAACCCACAATTCATTGGATCTCAACAAACACACCGCAAAAGAAGATTACATCGAATAGATATCCAAGAGAATCAAGGAGAACTTTGTATTGAGATCCAAAGAGAGAGAAGAAGCCATCTAGCTACTAGCTATGGACCCGAAGGTCTGAAGTAAACTACTCACACATCATCAGAGGGGCCATGGAGTTGATGTAGAGGCCCGTCGTGATCAATGCCCCCTTCGGCGGAGCTCCGGAAAAGGCCCCAAGATGGGATCTCTTAGGTACAGAAGGTTGCATCGGTGGAAATAGGGTTTCGTGGTGCTCCTGGATGTTTTTGGGGTATATGGATATATATAGGAAGAATAAGTAGGTCGGTGGAGCAACGAGGGGCCCACGAGGGTGGAGGGCGCGCCCAGGGGGTAGGCAGGCCCCCTGCCTCGTGGCCTCCTCGATTGTTTCTTGACATCCACTCCAAGTCCCCTGGATCACGTTTATTCCAAAAATAACTCTCCCGAAGGTTTCATTCCGTTTGGATTCCGTTTGATATTCCTTTTCTGCGAAACACTGAAATAGACAAAAAACAACAATAGGGCTTGGCCTCCGGTTAATAGGTTAGTCCCAAAAAATAATATAATAGTGTGAAATAAAGCCCTTTAACATCCAAAATAGATAATTTAATAGCATGGAACAATCAAAACTTATAGATACGTTGGAGACGTATCACAGTGCGACGAGTAGGAGCAAAAGAGTCCTTGGGGACCCAATCATCCGCCATGCACTACAAAAAAATACACTTCTGTGTCACAGTAGGTCACGTTTTTTGTCATGCATGTACATCCATGACGATTTTATGACAGAATCAAGATAGTCATACTTGTGATGTCGTAGAAGTGTTCCATGTCATTACCAAAATTATCATCACGGAAGTGTCCACTTCCATGACGATAAATCACGCGTCACAGATGTGCTTTCGTCAAGGATGACCGACACGTGGCATCCACCGTAACGGAACGCTGTTAAGCCATCGGGTCCGGTTTTGGATCCGATAACCCGTTAACAGCCCTGACCAATGGGGATTTTCCACGTGTAAAATCATCATTGGCTGGAGGAAACACGTGTCGTCTCACCATTGGGATAGATGTCATCCACTCATTGGACCCAAGGCACCTATGATACGTCGACACGTGGCACGGCCCCAGGAGAGGCCCATTCTTGTGAAAAGGCCGGCCCGTTTGACATGGTCAAAAGGTGGTGGGCCGGCCCACGGAAAGCCTGTTAACGGTTTGTTCGCATGTAGCCCATTTACAACCCGCTAACCCAGGGCCCGTTACGACCTCTCCGAATTAGGCCCAGTACCGTCATCTGGGCCGTCCAATATGATTCCAGCCCATTTTAACTTCCGGCCCATGTATGGCCCATGACGTCTTTCGGCCCATATGAGGCCCTTTGTAACTCTTGGCCCATTAACGGCCCGTGGTGAAACTGGCCCGTAATGAATAGTGTATCACTTCATACCCATTAACAGCCCATTATTCCATTGGGCCGTTTCCAGCCCAGGTTATCTTTTGGCCTTCTCAGGGCCCTTTTATTCTTGGGCTCATTTCTAGCATTCGGTTACTTATGGCCCGTTACTGTCATTTTCTGCTTGTGGGCCAAATTCAACCCATGGTTACAGTCGGCCCGTTTGTGGCCCGTTAATACGTTGGGCCGTTTTCATGTCAAAAAAACCCGTTGGGCTGTTTTCATAGAGTTATCAAATACAGCCTATTGACGGCCCGTTATGGTTCACGAATAGTACAGCCCATGATTGGCAAAATGATGATACGCCCCGTAGAAGGCCCATGGATCATACGTCCCATAGAAGGCCCATGGATCGTACGGCCCATAGAAGGCCCATGGAACGTACGGGCCGTATAGAAGGCCAATGGATCCTATGGCCCGTAGAAGGCCCATGGATCATACGGCCCGCATGAGGCCCATGGTTACAACAGTCCATGTGTTGCCATGATTATTTTGGCCTAGTTTCCAAAAATAGGTTATTGTGGCCACTAGAAAAACACAGAAAAAGAACTGCAGTGACTAACTACAAGCAACTAAACAAGACAATAAGGAAATAAATAAGCAAGCAATTAATGCTAGCCTATTACCGCTATTACACATATTACATCCACTAGGCATCAAAGTTCGTCACCAGTGCAAATATAGGGAACAAAGCAGCATATTACATACACTGGCCATCAAAATTGGCCACCAGTGCAAATAAACGCGGCAGCAAAACAAGAGCATAACTGAAACAACTTCAGAAGAGCTTAAGAAATGTTATCTTGGGTATCCACCATGCTGGCAATAAGCTTAGCAAGCTTATTAGCTTTGTTCTGTTTGGCGCTAAAATCCTCCAACGCTTGCTGTTCTGAATGGTCCAGGTACTTCCGCAGTCCTTCCGCTTCTTGTCACAGCACAGCTGATCGATGTCTTTCAGCTTTTAGTTGAGACTCAAGAAACTGAACTGATTCAGACAGTAAGTTTGAATAGCTTGTGCAAGCGGTAGTGGCTAGTAACTCGAACACTAAACTAAGATAGGACTTTGGGGTTGTCTCACTATCTTCGAGATAGTCTTCCTTAGCTGTTTTATCAGCTTTGTTGGAGACCAACAAGGATGTGTCACTAACCTGAACCTTATCTGCATTACTTCCTTTACCATTGCTTAATAAGGCACTCTTACCCAATATTCTGTCAGCATTCTAAAAGAAGAAACAAGCAGACACATAACAAGTTTAGCATGTAGTAGTATATGAAACTCATTTCGGTGAACCAGTTCATCAGTAAGGTGGACATGATTAAACACCAAGTCTTCTATTGCCAAGTACTAGTACATAATAAAAGCATCAAACAAACATATATCTATGCCCTATGGTCACTGCAATTGTCTTCCCAAATCAAAATAGAGACACGGTTCAAATCATATCAGTTCAAGACAAAGCATCAGTGAAAGAATACAAAGCGTGGGAAACTACACGGCACAACAAGATTTCAGAGGGTACCATGGGTCTACATGTACAACAACACTATTGGCTCTGTTGTGATGCTAGGAATGTGCATGATATGAGAAGTCAACTGTATACACAATTGAAATTGAAATCAACAGAGCTATTGATAAGAGCAAATCTGTTAAAGAAACATGCGTGAACATACCTACTGTTCCATTGGAGTTTCGATTGGATCCTTCAATTTAAAAATAAGTTTGTATGAGTAAATACAGTGATACAAGAGCAAAGCAGTATGCACGATAGCAATCATAGTTAAAAAAGGCACGCCTAAGCGAGCGCTTAAGCGCGCCTAGGCTCTAGGCGTTGGCAAAACACATTTCGCATAACTACGCTTAATCTGTGCATAACTGTGCATAAGCATGCGCTTTGGTCAGTAAAGCGCAAGGCGATGGCAAAACGCACAATTAACGCCTAGCGCTTTTTTGAACTATGATAGCAATGGAATCTTAAATTAGAACAGTTGTTCTTCAGGTTTAGGCACTTGTTCTACATGAACAGAGTACAGTAAGACGCAAGAAGATAGTACATAAAAATAGAAAATGAGCTCATAGACCTTACCACATTCTTGGTTCGGGACCAGTATAGAACAAGGCGTTCCCAGTCATCGTCCAATAAATGTGTCTCGGGAGAATGTAAGGGAATTTGATGAGTTTCTTTGCCGGTGAAGTACGTTTTCTTCAGGTAATTCCGATACTGCCACCAAGCATTCTTGAAGATAGCAGAGGTATTAGCACATGTTACCTCATCCTGAGTTTCCAAATCGGTTCTTCTCTATAGAGAAAAATGGGAAAATTTGCTGTATTATAACCACCATGGAGGTAGGATGTATGGGACAAAGCAAAGTAATTGCCATGAATAACATTACTTACACATAACTCCTGGACAAACACCTGCAACTAGCATTTTCCTTCATCTTCAGTATAATATTTCCAAGATGGGAAGATACACACATACGATTTAACAACATCAAATGCGATAGATGCTAAACTACGACTAGCTGGTTGTGCTTCCTCCACAGGAATAGGCATACTAACTGGTGGAGTTGGGGTTCGCCGTGGTAGTACTGGCCCTTTGGGCACTAGAGCTACCTTACTAACTGCTCTTGTTTGGGAGCCCTGTGGTGGAGATGGTGTTGTGTCAACAAGAACTGGGTTACTATCTGCTGGGGTTGGGGTTAGATTGGGTGAAGCTGGTTCTCTGTCCATCGCAGTAGGGGTACAATCCGCGAGAGTTTGGGTTATGTGTGGTAGGGATGGTTCTCGTGCATGTACAACCGGGGTGCTATATCCACCAAGAGGTAGCACTGTTTTATTTGAAGACCATGTTTTTAGTCTGCTAGATACTGTCATCACCTGCTCCAATTCAAATGGCTGATAAACAGGAAACATAGTTGAATGTATAGACATTGTATGAGAGACAGATGCAATAGATAGTATGGAAAAGAGGGCATGAAATAGTTGACATGTATATTGTTTAACTAAAACGGATAGCATGACATAATTTCACATATATGATGTCTATCTAAATTGGATAGCATAGCATAACATAATTCAAAGATATGATGAATAACTAAACAGGATCCCATGACATAATTCACCTACATGTTATCTAAGTAATCAGGATTGCATCATTTAATTCACATATGTGATTTATATGCTAAATGGAGGGCATTCGATATGATGTCTGAACTAAGAACATGGTGTTGAATATTGTGTATATGATTTCTAAACTATGCAATGCAAGACACCATATGCATGATATGAGCAGTATAGCCGTGCCAAGTTAGAGCATACACCTCGGTGGGGGAATAGGACTGGTCACCTATCTCTGAATCCATCTCTGAGGAGCTATCGGGACCCAACAAGAGATCTGCTTTGACAGGTAGCACTGTCTGCTCTGAAGGCCTTGTTTTCACTCCAGATTTTCAATCTCCCACCCAAATGGTTGATTCACAGTAAGAGTAGTTTAATGTACAAACATTGTCGACAAATGGAAATGTAATGAAGAAAAGGATGGGCAAGATATCATTCAAATATATGATGCCTAGTTAAACAAGATGGCGTTGCACATTTCACATATATTATGGCTGGCTAAAAGACATGAGACTGCATAATTCCCATATATGATATAGAAACTAAACAGGTGGCATTACAGAGCATGTCTAAACTAAGCAGATGACATATATGATGTCAAAAGTAGGCACTGCACGGCAACATATGCATGATATGACTAACATCATCATGCCAAGGTAGAGCAAACACCTTGGGGGTAAATAGGAGTGGTCAACGGCGTCTGAATCTGCCTCAGAACAGATATCTTCCTCTGGATTACAATCTGGAGAGGGGTGGGGAGGGTTTTCCATTGAACCCACCATGGAGCGATGTATGCATGCCATTGTATTGCCGCGCAAAACTCTTCTCTTTTTCTCTACATGTTCATCATGACTGTGTACAATATCTGACATGCATACGAAAAAAATATGGTGAGATTATGTAAGGAGAGCATGCAGAAATTTAGAGTGATGGTAACAACCAGTGGATGGATCCAAAAATAATGATAGCAAGCTGATGATTGCTTTAATTTAATAAAAAGACAGATGATGATTGCTTTACTATTTGTTTCCCACCCAAGATGAACAACATAGGCATACCCTAGGTGAACCAGATATTAGACAGAGATACTATTCATTGGTTCCTTGATATGTGCCCACAACTAATTTAGAACTCAAGTTTGAACATTAATTTGGACCTGACTTGGAGTCCAAGAGGTGAACAAGACGTCAAGGCTGAAGTAGCACAAGACAGACATCGCCAATCTCAAGTGGGATTCTAATATCATCTCCAATAGATGATGTAAAATAGATGTAAAATTTACATCACCAAAAACCACCTGACGACAACAGATGAGGTAAAAACTGTTGACTCTGAACTTAACTGTCGAAACTGAAATTTACTATGGAATCTGAATGTTACTGTCAAAACTGAAGGCAATGGTAGCAGAGAGGCACTTGACATAGTTTAGGGAGGGCCTGCAGTTCATCTTCAACCTGCACCCCCTAAGCCGCCAGCCACCACCGGCCTCACCGCCGGCCCCAGCGCCGCCTCACCGCCCTGAAACAACTCCACACCCTCGGTCCACCGTCGCCCCGGCCAGCCCTCTAGCCCCCCCGCCCCCACCCTAAACCCTAAGATAGATAGTGGGGTACCTCTCTGGCGAGCCCCCGTCCCTGCTGCGGGTGGTTCTTCCTTAACTCCCGTGAGCCCCCCACCCCCTGAAAGTCGACTGACCCAAAAGTTGATTCTGTCAATCGAAGTGTAGCTAAATCGGAGCAGAGCAGCAGCACGAGCGAGGGGGAGAGCAGCAGCGGTAGCGCGAGCGAGCGAGAGCCAGAGCAGCAGCTGCTGGGCGAGCGAGCGATCGAGCGAGAGCCGGAGCAGCAGCAGATCCGGCTAGTATGGCCACCGCCGCTGAAGGGGCCTCGCACTAGGGGCGAGCCGCCGTGGAGATGTTGCCCGCGGCACCGGCTTCAAGGTAGCCACTCCATGGGGGTGAGAGATGGAGCACCGTCGGCGCCGGGAGGTCGAGTTAAGGAGAAGGTGCGATGCGATGAGTGTACAACCTCTTTGGTGGCGCCGAGTAGGCTTCGGCTTCGTCCGAGGAGTAGGTGAGGATGCTGCGGTTCCGGTGGAGCAGGTTAAGGCGGCGTTGTGCGGATGGAGCAGCCGCGATAGACGAGGCGATCGTCGGAGCAGCTCCTTGGAGGTGGAGGACGGGGTGGCTGAATCGGCGGGACGACGAGATGGACGACAGATCTTCATCCGGGGAGGTGGACGAGGGACGTCGAGCTGTTGTAGTGGACGACGTCGTCGGGGAAGAGGTTCCGGCTGGGTAGCGGTGACGTGGCAGACAGAGGAGGGTGGGGTTTCGCAGCTGGAGCGGAGAGGTTATGGCGGCCTGGGATTTCGAATGGCAAAAAGGAGGCGATGGGAGGGGGTGAACCATGACTTAGGGACGCGCTTGTCCAAAATGTAGGGTGTGTTACAAAAGTACCCCCCACTGATTTGAACTAGCGGCCCTTTCGACTCAGGGTTAGAAGGGGGTTTTCGCGTGTCGGGATTTGGCAGCTAGAGGGAGTTGTCGCACGCGTTGTAATTTCGAGATAGCAAGGCGCGGGTTGTGAAGGCGCCAATTTTTGGAGCACGATATCTGAATTTTCGGGATATAACAAGGCACGGGTTGAATTTTAGGGACAAGCCTAATGTGTAATATTATACTTGTACGTACCAAATCAATTTGCACTTCCCTCAACCAAAAAGGAAACAAAAAAATAAAACTATTCACACCACACAAAGAGAGAGTCTTGCCCCGTTTTACTATAAAAATTCTATTCAAAGCTACACCCTCCTTCCATCTATATAGGGCCTAATGCATTTTTCGATGCTAACTTTGACCAAATATTAGAGCAATAATATATGACATGCAACTAACACAAAGCACATCATTAAATTCGTCTATGAAAGGTTCTTTCAATGATATAATTTTCACATTGTGCATGCCATGTACTATTAATCTTGTCAATAGTCAAAGGCGGTCTTAAAAAACGCATTACGCCCTATATAGATGGAAGAAGGAGGGAGTATGAATCCATGCTATGTCCAATTAATTTTTTCCGCTTGCTGTATGATGCATGTAACCTACTCATACCAACATTTTAGTGCATTCCAAATTTCTATACTACCGCTGCAATTCGAACTGAATTTGAATTCATTTCTCTATTTCAATAAGAATATACAATCATAATTGTTGCCAACTTCAACCATCATTCGTGTATTACCTTAATAACACACCACATGATTACTATAGAGATAGATATGAACTATGTGTACTACATGAACTCGAATTCTATTTTTTGAATACACTTGATGTTGATGCCAAATAATAGTACATTTGATGTACTAACTATATATTCATAATCTAAACCATGTTCCATACGTACACCATGTTTATAACACATAGTATAGTGCCCCGCCCCCTACATTATGACAAGTATTTAGACCTGAGCTGCAAAAGCCACACAGTATCCCAAATTATGATCAATATTATATATATTATACGTAGTACTAGCAAGGTGCATGCCCATGCATTCCACAGAACATCAACATGATCAAGGGGAGGCCTAATTCGCAAATATGGAGAGGGGTGTGGGTATATTTTTTTTCAAAATTGCCATAGTTTCCTTCCTATCCGTCAGATATAAATTGGACGGCCTATATTGCAGGATGGCAGGCACACCATCATCAAGAACTCCGATTTTTATAAGAGTAGAGATAAAATATATTATATGTAGTATAACATGTTCATAACCACACCATGTGTATCACCATTATATATATTCACACATGCGTCGGTTTAAAACACTATGATAAATTCTTCAAATATCTGAATTCTCTTTTTATAATGAAGTATGATCTCTATTCGTCTTTTACACCCACAAAATCCTCTTATCTTTGTAGCTAGCGCTAACTTTCTCTCGTGCATGCACATGCCTGCATCCCTCTCACCCTCCCTCAGCATTCTCTAGCTCCATCGCGCAAATTCGTCTTTCACTTTAGGTCGTGCACCCATGGTGTGTGTAGGCCCAGCTCCTTCTTTATGGCACACATCGATCGATATGCCTCTCTAGCCAGGTGTGCCTAGCACAAACACAAGCTTCCCCTCTTCTCTTATCACCGTCCATGCCTCACTCCCACCACTCTTTTCCTCGATCTCGTACTCGCACAATCCTTCCCCCTCGATATAGTATGACTCTCGCACCACCTCCTAGATGCATCCCTCTCTCTATCCTTCTCCCCATGCCTCATTTGCTTCTAACACACACATGCATGTATACCGATCGATCTCCCAACATATACCTAGGTTGAATTTAACTATTCCCCCCCCATCGATCGACGTACCTCACAAGTTATGTCTCTCCTTTCTTTGACAAAAGACGATTGATCTTCCTTTGTAGTTACGTCTGCTTACCACAACCATATCATCCCCCCTCATCATTCGTGCATGTCTCCTGACCCGTCTCTCACACACACGTGCACAGACAGGCAGCCATCCCCTCTCTTATTGATATTGCAGGCGCGCCCTCCGGTTGTCTAGCAAGCCTATCCCACCATTTGTTAGAAGCAACTCCACTACCACCCCCTCCAACACTCTAGCTCTGTCTCTCTCCCGACCTTATTCCTCTCCTACACATATGCATGGATGCCGATTGATCTCCCTTAATACATGAGGTAGATCGATCTCCCTTAATACATGAGGTAGGCCTCTCTCCTCCTCCACACATATACCAGCCATTGTACCTCTATAGTTAACTAGGCCTCCCTCCCCCACCACACACCGATAGTCGAGCGCTATAGGTACGTATCCATGCCACAGAGACAAACTGCACATGTCCCCTCTCACGTTCCAGTAGGCCATCCACTCTATATCTCTGACGTGGGCACACACAAATTCGATGGCAGTCTTTATCGATCGATCGCGCGCGCACACACACACACATCATCCCTCTCTTCAATTCTATGGACATCTCAAGCTGATGATACCTCCACTCTCTTCTAGTGGATCGCCCCCTCTATATATATGATATATCCAGGACTCTATTTCACACACATTCCATATGTTACATTTTTTGATTGACCCCCCCAAAAAAACTCTCACGAACCCACACACTATATCTCTCTATGTTTGTATCTCTCTCACACAACCCCACGTAGGTGGTCTACGTATACAAGAAGAGAACAGGTGCACCGTGCACGTACTCACGCTTCGTGCCCAGCCACACCCGTGCGGGTACACGGTGTAGCCCATTTCTGTACGAAATGGCAGCCCATGTGTTAATTTGAACGTGTGTACCAGTTGTTTACCTACGGAGGTCGTGTACCACACGTGCACGAAACAAACTTCGACTTGATGCGTTGGCGCGTTATTTTTATATAAAGTTATATCGCTCAATGGCACGTACACAGAATATAAAACAATTTTTATGGAGAAAAAGTTAGTCCGCTCCACTATATACAATGGAGCCTGCCTGCCTGGTTTGTCTCTCTTCAGAGTATCTCACGCAAGGTTGTGGTGGCCTCTCTCTCTCTCACCGTTGGTCACTGATCCGGTCGCATCCCGTCCACCGGCGGAAAGGGAGGACGTGCATCGTCTCTCCGTTCGACGACGCCGAGGCAGCACGTCCCGATCTGCGGTATACGCCGTTCTCTCTGACCAAGCTCCGGCGTGGTAGGTCCTACGCCACCTGCTTGCTGCCGCAGTATGGGCAGATTCCGCCCGTCGCCGCTCACCTAGTTACATCCCGACGACCTCCAGGTATCCCCTCTGGCCTTGCTCCACTGCCCGTCTTCCCGCGTCGCTGCATGTGGATCTCCCATACTTCTTTGCCCAAAATGTAGCTCGTCCGGCGTACTTTCCATATTGCAATCTTGTCCTCACACTGTTTTAGACAAACACAACCGTGTTGTTATCTTCCCTTAGGACAAGGAATACACTTCTTTTTTGTCGTCGCATGTGTCATCAACTGTTATTGGCCAGTAATTGTTTCCTTTCTACCTCTTTTTTGCAAACAGGGCTACCCATTTCACCTCATTGCTATTGTGACCTTTTCATGAACTGCACAAATCACTTTTTCTTCTTCTTAAGAGTGTTTTGTGCAGTTTTACTAAAATGTCACACGGGCAACGTCTCTACATTTCAGTGCGACTGCACAAAGGGAGATTGGTTTTGCTCTATCCTCCTCATCCAACTCCGAGCGTAATCTTCTCCAACTAGTTAGTCTTAAGAGAGACTGCAAAGGTGACCGGCTTCTATTTGTGTGTTTATGGTTTCATCAGCAGTTCTCTATTATGGTAATCACACTTAATATCTTTGGAACAGGGACACCCAGCTCTATTTTAGTGGAACTGCACAAAATGATCAGAATGTTGCATGATCCAGACAGCTACTTTTTCCCCAACATGCCTTGTTGATTTAGACAGAGCTAGGGGGACATTGCTGCCAATGAAAGCATGGATCAATTTTAATTTAACACCTTCTCACAACTTTTTCTTTAGTTGTGATGTAAATATTAGCTCTGATATGCTAATAAATGAGATGCATTAGCAAGGAAGTTAGTTTTTTATTGTTTCCGAAAGAGCATTGATGGAAAGACACACGAAACAAAAGCTGAAAGCTCACACCATTGTACAATTTCATGTCGCTGGAAAATTATTTGTATAGTACATCAATTATGTAAACAAATGTTGGAAGCTTGATAGAATTGCTAGAAGCCTCTTCGGCATCCGGGTCCATGTGCCATGCACAAAATTATACTCCTTCGTTCCTAAATATTTTTCTTTTTACAAATTTCAAATGGGCATATTTTAGAGTGTAGATTCACTCATTTTGCTTCGTATGTGTACTTGATACGTCTCCAACGTATCTATAATTTTTTATTGCTCCATGCTATATTATCTACTATTTTGGACATTATTGGGATTTATTATCCACTTTTATATTATTTTTGGGACTAACCTATTAACCGGAGGCCCAGACCAGAATTGCTGTTTTTTTGCCTGTTTTAGGGTTTCGAAGAAAAGGAATATCAAACGGACTCCAAATGGAATGAAACCTTCGAAACATGATTCTCACATCAGGTAAGATCCAGAAGACTTGGACCCTCCGTCAAGAAAGCCACGAGGCGGTCACGAGGGTGGAGGGCGCGCCCCCCCTAGGGCGCGCCCCCTGCCTCGCGGGCCCCTCAAAGCTTCACCGACGTACTTCTTCCTCCTATATATATCCACGTACCCCCAAACGATTAGATACAGAGCCAAAAACCTAATTCCACCGCCGCAACTTTCTGTATCCATGAGATCCCATCTTGGGGCCTATTCCGGAGCTCCGCCGGAGGGGGCATCGATCACGGAGGGCTTCTACATCATCATCCAAGCCTCTCCGATGAAGTGTGAGTGGTTTAGTTCAGACCTACGGGTCCATAGCTAGTAGCTAGATGTCTTCTTCTCTCTTTTTGGATCTCAATACAATGTTCTTCCCCTCTCTCGTGGAGATCTATTCGACGTAATCTTCATTTTGCAGTGTGTTTGTTGAGATCGATGAATTGTGGGTTTATGATCAAGTCTATCTATGAATAATATTTGAATCTTCTCTGAATTCTTTTATGTATGATTGGTTATCTTTGCAAGTCTCTTAGAATTATCAGTTTGGTTTGGCCTACTAGATTGGTTGTTCTTGCCATGGAAGAAGTTCTTAGCTTTAGGTTCGATCTTGCGGTGTCCTTTCCCAGTGACAGAAGGGGCAGCAAGGCACGTATTGTATCGTTGCCATCGAGGATAACAAGATGTTTTTTTTATCATATTGCATGAAACTATCCCTCTACATCATGTCATCTTGCTTAAGGCGTTACTCTGTTTTTAACTTAATACTCTAGATGCATGTTGGATAGTGGTCGATGAGTGGAGTAATAGTAGTAGATGCAGAATCGTTTCGGTCTACTTGTCTCGGACGTGATGCCTATATACATGATCATGCCTAGATATTCTCATAACTATGATCAATTCTGTCAATTGCTCAACAGTAATTTGTTCACCCACCGTAGAATACTTATGCTCTTGAGAGAAGCCACTAGTGAAACCTATGGCCCCGGGGTCTCTTTCTCATCATAACAATCTCCATCACTTTATTATTGCTTTGCTTTTACTTTGCTTTTACTTTTTACTTTGCATATCTATACCAAAAATACCAAAAATATTATTTATCATCTCTATCAGATCTCACTTTTGTAAGTGACCGTGAAGGGATTGACAACCCCTAAGTGCGTTGGTTGCGTTAAGCTATTGTTTTTGTGTAGGTACGAGGGACTTGTGCGTGGCCTCCTACTAGATTGATACCTTGGTTCTCAAAAACTAAGGGAAATACTTACGCTACTTTGCTGCATCATCCTCTCCTCTTCGGGGAAATCCAACACAGTGCTCAAGAGGTAGCAAGAAGAATTTCTGGCGCCGTTGCCGGGGAGGTTCGCACAAGTCAAGATTTGACTCCCGACAATGAGCCATTTCTGGCGCCGTTGCCGGGGAGTCTGCGCAAAAGTCAACATACCAAGTACCCATCACAATCCCTATCTCCCGCATTATATTATTTGCCATTTGCCTCTCGTTTTCCTCTCCCCCCAATTCACCCTTGTCGTTTTATTCGCCCTCTCTCTCTATCCTCCCTCTCTCTCTCTCTCTCTCTCTCTCTCTCTCTCTCTCTCTTTGTCTTTTGTTTGCTCGTGTGTTAGTTTGCTTGCTTGTCGTTATGTCGAGTCCTTTACCTTCTGCCTCTATGTCTGAAATTGGGGAAATTATTGTTCGTATGGACAATAATAATATCATGAAAAATTCTGATGCTCCTGCTAAAGAACCTACCATCTTTCATACAAAAAAATTCCGTGTTGGTAGTGGTAATATTATTGGAAAGGGAGTTATTCAAGATTTTTTTACTTGTGCCGGTGCTTTACCTTCTATGTGAAGTTCTATCCTTCATAGAACTAGTAGTCTTGCAGATGCTATTGCCATGCTTGTAGTTGAACTTGAAAGACAATTCATGCACATACATCCTTCCATACAAAGGATTTTTCTAGAATTTTCTAATATTAAGCATTCTTCTGTTAAGCGTGCCGCTACTATCTTTTTGGCTCATGAGTTTAGATTCATAATAAAAGAAGTCAAACAAATCTTTGCACATTATAGGGTGGATGCTTGCCATCCTCCCATAGAGGCTATCCTCTTTGATCAAGAAGAAATAATGTGTTTTCAATCTCTAGACTATGTTGCTTTCAATGAAAATCTTAGAAAAAGGGTTCCTACCAATGTTTTAGTTGATAGAATTTCTGAACTTAATGATGATTTGGCTATTCGAAACAATGAACTAGGATATTCTCTTGAATATAAACTCACATAGTTCTGTCAAGAGAATGCTTATAATGATGAATTGGTCGTGCATTATGAAGGACCAAAGGAGGAACCTATACCTCCCAAGGTTGATCTTGGGGACTTTTGTCCCGTTAAATTTAGCCCTTTTGATTACTTTTGCTTGCCTCAAAGAAAACTTGCTGCCGAACATAGAGAATATGAAATGAGTTTTAATAATCTATCTTACTATTATGGCAATACCTAGATCTATTCTTGCTTGTTATGCCTAGCCAGGGGCGTTAAACGATAGCGCTTGTTGGGAGGCAACCCAATTTTATTTTTATTCCTTGATTTTTGCTCCTGTTTAGTAATAAATAAATTATTTAGCCTCTGTTTTGGTTGTGTATTTGTGTTTAATTAGTGTTTATGCCAAGTAGAACCGTTGGGAAGACTAGGGGAAAGTCTTGTTGAACTTGCTGTAAAAAACAGAAACTTTAGCGCTCACGAGAACTGCTGTCATTTTTATTTGGAGAGTGATATTTAGTTAATTCTTTTTGCAGATGATTAAAAGATAAATTCCTCACGTCCAGCAATTTATTTTAGAATTTTTGGGGTTCCAGATCTTGCGCTAGCTACATATTACTACAGACTGTTCTGTTTTTGATAGATTCTGTTTTTTGTGTGTTGTTTGCTTATTTTGATGAATCTATGGCTAGTAAAATAGTTTATAATACATAGAGAAGTTGGAATACAGTAGGTATAACACCCATATAAATAAATAATGAGTTCATTACAGTACCTTGAAGTGGTCTTTTGTTTTCTTTCACTAACGGAGCTCACGAGTTTTCTACTTTAAGTTTTGTGTTGTGAAGTTTTCAAGTTTTGGGTAAAGATTTGATGGATTATGGAACAAGGAGTGGCAAGAGCCTAAGGTTGGGGATGCCCATGGCACCCCGAAGATAATCTAAGGAGACCTAAAAGCCAAAGCTTGGGGATGCCCCCGAAGGCATCCCCTCTTTCGTCTACTTCTATCGGTAACTTTACTTGGAGCTATATTTTTATTCACCACATGATATGTGTTTTGCTTGGAGCGTCTTTTATAATTTTAGTCTTTGCTTGTTAGTCTACCACAATCATCCTTGCTGTACACACCTTTTGAGAGAGCCAAACATAATTTGGAATTTGATAGAATACTCTATGTGCTTCACTTATATCTTTTGAGTTATATAATTTTGCTCTAGTGCTTCACTTATATCTTTTAGAGTACGGTGGTGGATTTGTTTTATAGAAACTATTGATCTCTCAAGTTTCACTTAGATTATTTTGAGAGTCTTAATAGCATGGTAATTTGCTTAATAATAATATGCTTGGTATTCAATATTTGTAAAACTTTCTTTTGAGTGCGATAAATACTAAGAAGAAAAAATTGATGCTTGATAATTGTTTTGAGATATGAGGATGGTGATATTAGAGTCATGCTAGTTGAGTAGTTATGAATTTGATAAATGCTTGTGTTAAAGTTTGTGATTCCCGTAGCATGCACGTATGGTGAACCGTTATGTGATGAAGTCGGAGCATGATTTATTTATTGATTGTCTTCCTTATGAGTGGCGGTCGGGGACGAGCGATGGTCTTTTCCTACCAATCTATCCCCCTAGGAGCATGCGCGTAATACTTTTCTTTGATAACTTCTAGATTTTTGCAATAAGTATATGAGTTCTCTATGACTAATGTTGAGTCCATGGATTATACACACCTTTCCTTCCTTCCACCTTTGCTAGCCTCTCTAATACCGCGCACTTTTTGCCTGTATCATACACCCACCAAATACCTTCCTCAAAACAGCCACCATACCTACCTATCATGGCATTTCCATAGCCATTCCGAGATATATTGCCGTGCAACTTTCCACCGTTCCATTCATTATGACACACTCCATCATTGTCATATTGCTAGCATGATCATGTAGTTGACATAGTATTTGTGGCAAAGCCACCGTTCATAATTCTTTCTTACATGTCACTCTTGATTCATTGCATATCACGGTACACCGCCGGAGGCATTCATATAGAGTCATATCTTGTTCTAAGTACCGAGTTGTAATTGCTGAGTTGTAAGAAAAATAAAAAGTGTGATGATCATCATTTTCGAGCATTGGCCCAAAAGAGGAAAGGATGATGGAGACTATGATTCCCCCACAAGTCGGGATGAGACTCCGGGCGAAAAAAAGGAGGCCATAAAAAAAGAAGGCCCAAAAAAATGAGAGAAAAAGAGAGAAGGGACAATGTTACTATCCTTTTACCACACTTGTGAATCAAAGTAGCACCATGATCTTCATTGTAGAGAGTCTCTCATTCTGTCACTTTCATATACTAGTGGGAATTTTTCATTATAGAACTTGGCTTGTATATTCCAATGATGGGCTTCCTCAAAATGCCCTAGGTCTCCGTGAGCAAGCGAGTTGGATGCACACCCACTTAGTTTCTTTTGCTGAGCTTTCATATACTTATAGCTCTAGTGCATCCGTTGCATGGCAATCCCTACTCACTCACATTGATATCTATTGATGGGCATCTCCATAGCCCGTTGATATGCCTAGTTGGTGTGAGACTATCTTCTCCCTTTTTGTCTTCTCCACAACCACCATTCTATTCCACATATAGTGCTATATCCATGGCTCACGCTCATGTATTGCGTGAAGATCGAAAACATTTTGAAAATGTCAAAATTATGAAACAATTGCTTGGCTTGTGATCGGGGTTGTGCATGATTTAAATACTTTGTGTGGTGAAGATAGAGCATAGCCAGACTATATGATTTTGTAGGGATAGCTTTCTTTGGCCATGTTATTTTGAGACGACATAATTGCTTTGTTAGTATGCTTGAAGTATTATTATTTTTATGTCAACATGAACTTTTGTCTTGAATCTTTTGAATCTGAATATTCATACCACAATTAAGAAGATTTACATTGAAATTATGCCAAGTAGCACTCCGCATCAAAATTCTGTTTTTTATCACTTACCTACTCGAGGACGAGCAGGAATTAAGCTTGGGGATGCTTGATACATCTCCAACGTATCTATAATTTTTGATTGCTCCATGCTATATTATCTACTGTTTTGGACATTATTGGGCTTTATTATCCACTTTTATATTATTTTTGGGACTAACCTATTAACCGGAGGCCCAGCCCAGAATTGTTGTTTTTTTGCTTGTTTTAGGGTTTCGAAGAAAAGGAATATCAAACGGAGTCCAAACGGAATGAAACCTTCGGAAACGTGATTTTCTCATTAGATAAGATCCAGGAGACTTGGACCCTCCATCAAGAAAGCCACGAGGGTGGAGGGCGCGCCCCCTGCCTCGTGTGCCCCTCGAAGCTTCACCGACGTACTTCTTCCTCCTATATATATCCACGTACCCTCAAACGATCAGATACGGAGCCAAAAACCTAATTCCACCGCCGCAACTTTCTGTATCCACGAGATCCCATCTTGGGCCTGTTCCGGAGCTCCGCCGGAGGGGGCATCGATCATTGAGGGATTCTACATCATCATCCAAGCCTCTCTGATGAAGTGTGAGTAGTTTACTTCAGACCTACGGGTCCATAGCTAGTAGCTAGATGGCTTCTTCTCTCTTTTTGGATCTCAATACAATGTTCTCCCCCTCTCTCGTGGAGATCTATTCGATGTAATCTTCTTTTTGCGGTGTGTTTGTTGAGACCGATGAATTGTGGGTTTATGATCAAGTCTATCTATGAATAATATTCGAATCTTCTCTGAATTCTTTTATGTATGATTGGTTATCTTTGCAAGTCTCTTCGAATTATCAGTTTGGTTTGGACTACTAGATTGGTTGTTCTTGCCATGGGAGAAGTGCTTAGCTTTGGGTTCGATCTTGCGGTGTCCTTTCCCAGTGACAGAAGGGGCAGCAAGGCACATATTGTATCATTGCCATCGAGGATAAGAAGATGGGGTTTATATCATATTGCATGAAACTATCCCTCTACATCATGTCATGTTGCTTAAGGCGTTACTCTGTTTTTAACTTAATACTCTAGATGCATGCTGGATAGCGGTCGATGACTGGAGTAATAGTAGTAGATGCAGAATCGTTTCGGTCTACTTGTCTCGGACGTGATGCCTATATACATGATCATACCTAGATATTCTCATAACTATTCTCAATTCTGCCAATTGCTCAACAGTAATTTGTTCACCCACCGTAGAATACTTATGCTCTTGAGAGAAGCCACTAGTGAAACCTATGGCCCCGGGTCTCTTTCTCATCATATCAATCTCCATCACTTTATTATTGCTTTGCTTTTACTTTGCTTTTACTTTTTACTTTGCATCTCTATACCAAAAATACCAAAAATATTATTTATCATCTCTATCAGATCTCACTTTTGTAAGTGACCGTGAAGGGATTGACAACCCCTAAGCGCGTTGGTTGCGTTGAGCTATTGTTTTTGTGTAGGTACGAGGGACTTGTGCATCGCCTCCTACTGGACTGATACCTTGGTTCTCAAAAACTGAGGGAAATACTTACGCTACTTTGCTGCATCATCCTCTCCTCTTTGGGGAAATCCAATGCAGTGCTCAAGAGGTAGCAGTACTCCCTCCGTTCTTAAATATTTTCTTTCTAGAGATTTCAGCAAGTGACTACATACGGAGCAAAATGAGTGAATGTACACTCTAAAATTTGTCTATATACATCGGTACATAGTAGTCCATTTGAATCCCTAAAAATACAAATATTTGAGTAGTCACTCGTTGGAATATCTAGAAAGACAAATACTCCGGAGTATATTTAAGAACCGAGGGGGTAGTGCACAGCCGCATGGGAGACTCAACCCAGTTGTTGCACCGCATTAATAGTGAGTAATGAGCAGTCAAATCATAATCCCACCTTTCCCACTGTAAGTTGCTCGGAAGAAGCAACTATCAATACGCTCTTCTTTGAATCCGCTCATACAACTCCATCCGTCACTATTTATAGAGCGCGCTTCAGAAAAACAAAAAATCTCTGGGACCAAGGCGACTAGCGATCAACCTGAAAAATAGCATTGGTAGTTATAGCATGGCGTCTATTACTAGAGGAAATAATGCATACACACATGCATGCAGTGCTTCCATCCCGGGTACACACATGCATGCACTTACTCCACTCCGTAGTACATCGAGAGAAAATTGTGGACTTGATTGCGGTTACCATGCCCTAATTAATTGAGCATTAAACCAAACGCGTCTAAAGTCTCTCTGGTGGTGGAAATGCATTGAGAGAAACACATCATAATGAAGTGCGCCCTGTAAACTGTGACGGAGGGAGGAGTAGTATGAAGGTGCAAAACCAAGTACGCGTATGGCCAGTCGGTCAACGCACCTCCTCTTGGCATATCACTAACATGTGGGACCGGAGTGTGAGCAAACCGATCTCAATTGACGGCAAAATGGCCAACCCACCGTTCCTTGAGAGAGACGAGGAGCAAGAACACACAGACGGGCTCGAACGGAGACCAAGATATATTCGAGCATGGTTGATCGATATCATCATTACATGTTGGGCTGCCGTTTTCTGCCCTTCTCTAGAATAAATGTGTACTATATTAGAGATTAAAAAACATAAGAGTACAAACGCTCCACCATGCGGTTTTAGTAGTAGTACTACTCGTACTACTAAACCTTGTGCTTGGCTCTTCGCCTCTTCATGAAGTCGAACAATGATGGTACTCCGCATGTTCGGTACTACAGTGTATGCCTCTAGCAATCTGACACCGAATGAACTGATGCATGTCCACTGCCTCGGTGAGGGTAGGTTGCATTAGTCAAAAGGCGTAAGCGAGCTTCACCTTGTCCTGCAAGCTTCTCCTCATTCTGCGAGTTGACGGGACACTCCAAAAAGTAGTGCTAGTCCATACTCCCTCCTTTCCGGTTAATATGGCTTAATCTTTTTTGCGGGTAAATGAGAGAGCTTTATTCATATATAAGCATTCTTAGGACGATCAGCCCAGACATTGGTCACTAGGAAGCAAGGTACCCCTCAAAAAAAGAAGTAGGAAGCGAGGTGTTTCATCAAGCCAGCTCTCGGCCACATTCAAAGTGCAGCAAGCACGGTTCACACAAAGATGCACCGGAAGGTTTGCCGACATGTTTACATGCTGAATAACAAAAAAATAGGAAATATTACTGAGCGCTCCTATTTGTAACAAGATATGAGCCAGGATTAAGCGAGAATTGTGGCGAGTGTTCCATGCAATCAACTTCCATTATCACATGCGAGAACCCTCGATGAGAACCAAATGTGTTGAAGATTGCTTTATCACATTTTAAAAATATAATAAGAGTGCAGACGCTCCTCCATCCGGTTTCTAGTACTAGTATAGTACATACCTCTATAGACTATAGTAGTAGTATTAATACTAGTAAACTTTGTGCTTGGCTGTTCACCTCTTCGGGAAGTCAAACAATAATAGTACTAGTATAGTGTATGCTTCTGGCAATTGGATACTGAATTAACTGTTGAACATCCACCGCCTGAGCGAGGGAGAGCTTGCATTAGTCAAAAGTTTCTCCTTGTCCTGCGAGCCACCGCGCGCAAACTTCTCCCGTCCTACAAGCTTCTCCTTGTTCGGCAAGTTGACGGGACACAGCAAAGTAATGCTAGCCCATACTGCCTCCTCTCTGGTTAATATGGCTTTATTTCAAACGAGATAAATACACTGTATGTCACTGTATATTTGTAAAAATACGGTCAGTGGACTTCATAATACGCTCATTGTGCTCAATATATACATTTTCCAGTGTTTATACGGTTACTAGCTCACCCTGGCTGAGTATGTGTGTGCATGCACATGTAGGTTGAGCACTTGAGCGTGACCGTGTGTGTTCCATCGTGTGCTCGGATATGCATGCATTAGGGCGTCGCGCGCGTTTTTGTGTCCATGTGTACGTGTGACTGTTGCATACACGTAGGGGGAGTACGTGTAGGGGCCACTAAAGGAACAGTCAAATCACATAGTAAGTTAGTCGGAAGAGGCAACCATCATTTCACTCTTCAATGACATGTACGCAATATAAAATGGTTGTTATGGAGAGAAAAAGAAAACCACTATATATACACTAGCAGGAGCCTAAGCTACAAGCCTGCTAGCTTGGGTTGCTCTCTTCACAAGCATAGAATGATGGTGGCCACACCGTGGTCACATATCCGGCCTGATCCCGCAGCTGGGGGAAGGGAACAATGTTCTGCGTAGACGCGGTCGACATCGGCGAGGAAGAAAATCCACAGTTGGTGTGTCCCAATTGGGGGTCACCGCAGTATGGGCTGATGCCGCGTCCCAACCGCCCTTCTAGCTACAGCCCGGCGTCCCAGGTCGTCCATCTTCCTTTTGGAGCCGGCTTGCTCCACTGCCGCAGCTCCCCACGTAGCTCCATCTCCATGTCGATCTTTCTCCACTTCTACTGGCTTCTACTTTTGATGAGTTTATGTCTCATGAACTAGTGCGAGTACTATTATTCTAATCACACTTCTTCAATATCTTTGCCATCAGGGATGCTCAGCTCGATTTTAGTGGAACCGCACAAAAGCATCATATGATCCGATGGCGCCAGCCGTCTTTCCTTTGACAGGTTCTACCTGGTCAGGAAACTAAATCCTGTTTAGGGTTTAGGGCTTAAGTCGTAGTGACCCCATCATTAGTTTTTTTTCTGTACATGCTCTCACAACTTTTGTCTTTAGTTGTGAAGTAAATATTGGCTATGATCTGTGAATCATTGAGATGCATCAGCATGCATGTTAGTTTTCCTTTGTATTTGATGGAATGTTGTAACAGGGAAACCTTGGAGTAGGAATGAAAATGGAGTGGAAAGTTTCCGTTTTTCCGAAGAAAAAATGGAAACAGAGAGAAACCAACGTTTCGTTTCGTTGGATCGCGCCGTCGAGCAAAACCAACGTTTAAATCACGAAAATTCTAAACTCACGTGCTTTTACATGGCTCTTTAAATCACGTTTATCGCATTCGTGTCTCACCATCCTCCACGGCTCGACCCCACACTGTTGCTCGGCATGCCACTCACCACAAATCGAGTATACGATAACTTTCCCGCCTGCTTGTCGATGGATCACCCCATGGAGTACTAGTACTACTGAAAGAGATTGATGAGTTGGGGGAGGACAGCTAGTTGTAGCACGGAATCCCAAGAACTTTTTACATGCATGTTGTGGCCGGCTATTGCGAACTTTGAACGCGGAGCAGTCGCGTGCACCAGGAAGCGGCACGGGCGATGCTCTCTCGGCCGGCGCGCCGCTTCAATGCCGGCGCCAGTGAGAGGTCGCGTCCGCTCTGGTCGGGCATGAATGCGGCACTGACCGTTTTGGGCGGGAAGCACGCGTGGGTGATGAAGAGGGTTCAGGTTGGTCAGGAGCGACCGTGCCAGCGGTCCGGACACCCGCAAACAAGAGATGTTGTATGTTAATATTGCCACGTAAATAATTAACAATGTAAATAATGTGCTAGTTGGACAAATATGATTGGAGATGGAGATGAAAATGGAATTTTACGTAAACACGGATATGCATGTCTATGTCTATGTGTGTGCGCGACGACTCGCGACCTGGAAGCGAGGGCGTGTTTTTGATCGAGCTTTCTTTCTTGGTATGTTAAAAAATTGTCCACCAGTTTTCGTTTCTATTTTCCAGGAATGCACGTATTCTATTTAAAACCACTGCTATGGAGGGATTTTTTTACTCCATTATAGCCTCTTGTTTGATAGAGTTTCTGGCGTCTCGCTCTCGCACCCTCTCCATATCAAAACAAGATGACAATGTCCACACTATCTCTCTCCTCACCGATGGTCACAGATCCGGCCGAATCCCATCCGCTGCGGGAGGTGAGGAGGTGCAGCGTTGACGTTGTCGCCGTCGGCGATGGAGGAAGCCGATGCACACCGTCCTCTCGGAGCCGGCGCTAGCGCGGGCGAAGGTCCTCCACGCCATTGTTCGCTGCCATCGTGTGGGCAGATCCCGCCCGCCCGCCTAAGCGACATCTCGCCCACCTGAGGTATAACTTCTTGTACTGGTCCAACTCCCCAGGTCGCTGCATGCGGGTTTTCTTCTATGCGACTACTCCCCAGCTCCCCATGTATAGGAGCTAGGGTTCGTCGGCTGGTCCAACATGACCTACTATTATAGAGGAAATGCCACTCGAAAAGTTGTCCTGATTTATGCCTCGGTGGAGGTATACATGTTGTTTCGACAAAAAGTACATGGTGGTTGTGCGGTCATTGTCCATATGCTCCTATTGCTGCTGCTAATCTAATACTATCACTGGTTAAATGAAGAAATGCTTTTTTTCTTGGGTATCCTGGTTTAGTTCCCATCAAGATAATCATGATGCTTCTGTTTGTTGTTGTACTTTTCATAATTCTTATTGGCAATTGAGATGTCGTTGTTAATCTTGTAAAACAAAGTAACAACACTATATCCCTTTTTTATATTTTTGGAAACAGCGATGCGTATCTCCATACCCGGGCATGTCTTCCTCAATTTTAGTGGAAATGCACAAAATTGGATGGCCATTGTTGTTTCACCTCACTGTCCTCTGTCACGTGGTTCTTCCTTCCTCGAGCTTGATTACTGAGAAGAAACAGACCACATTGAGGATTTGTCGAACTTCATAGGTGCCTCACCCAAACTTGATGCCAAATGTATGATGCATCACCACGATGACCTATCGATGCTCATGGTTGCGTCGGCTGGTGAAGCTGATTAATTTTCAATGAAAAACAAGCTGTCTTCCATCAATGATCTTTGCTTGTTACCCACAAAGATGATATCCTTCGTCAGTTCACCTTGGTTGCGTTGGAGACTGCAGCGACCCGACCTCAGATGGTCAAGTCTCTGTGCTTCAGTGTCATCCCTGGATCGGTAATGCTGACACACACAGTACTCGAAGGATTTATAACAAAGTAGCAATCACACACTTATTACATCAAATGTCTCAAGAGAGAACTTATTACATTAATATGGCTTAAGGCCATCTAATACGATAACAACGGAAGGCTTGGAAGATAAAGTGAGTCCATCAACTCCAACGACATAGCTGAGCTGCATGGCAATGACCTAACGAACCTTACTCCTCGTCTGAAAAGTCTGCAACATAATATGTTGCAGCCCGAAAACGGGTCAGCACATGGAATATGCTGGCAAAGTAACACAGTAGAGCAAGAATAGAATAATGCTATAACTACATGCATATTTGGCTGGTGGAAAGCTCTATGGTTACAGTTTTGCGAAAAGCCAATTTTTCCCTACAACAAAGGAATATATTTTAATTTAACTATCATGGTGGTTGAACAACATTGAGAAGGTTCCTCCAACTCAATCCCAATTAAAGTGATTAACAACCCAACAATATTAGTTAAACATGATAAGATACTTGTGATAACCCAAGTACTAGATACTCAAGAACTGTCCATGACTGGGGACACGTCTAACCATGATTAGATTGTACACTCTGCAGAGGTTTGCGCACTTTTCCCCACAAGACTCGATCGCCTCTGTTGGATTTCTCGTACTACAGGGTGTTTGAGAAACGGATGACCGAGACACAGTCTTTCAGAAACATTAACTCTCTACTCCAGACAGACCATACCAAACCTACATCCCACTACCTGCTGATCTGCCTCTTCAAGAACTTCACGTAACTTACTCAACTACGCTAGAGCCCATAATAGCTTGTGGCTGCACACGGAAGTTTCTAGCATGAATCATCTCAGTTCCCTTTGAGCCTGGGCGGCGGTCCATAGGAAGATCACACGGGTACTCCGGGATTTCCAAAAAATACAGGCAACACTGGGTACTCCAGGTGCCTCAATCCACCTAGTTGTTTGATTAAGTTGCCACCTTAAGTTGAACCGTTAATTTAACAAACTCACATCTATCATGGATTTCAGTCAAACCCAAACCACGTCTACAGGCATAGCATAGCAATATAAGCAACGCGCAGAGTAACTCTCAAGGGTTTGAATGTAATAGGGCAATAGGTTCTACCTCATCAACTACTTCCCAACCCACAAGTTAATGACATCCTAATCTTGGACTGTTTGAGGATTGGAACTAATGCATAAAAACTGGGTGATAAAGGGGAATGATCAAAGTGTTACTTGCCTTGCTGACGATCTGCGAAACCTAGGGACTCGTAGTAGCACGCTTCGCACTCCGGGTGTTCTATCATAAGCAAACAATAGCATACGTAAGTAACAAGCAACGATGCACAAGCAAAACTCAAATAAAAGAGGGTTGACCAGAAGTTTCAACTTAAGAACTCCGGTCCACAAAAAGAATCAAATCAAACGGAGCAACGAAACTCAAACGGCGAAAGAAAGAAGCTTCGTTTACTAATCTGAAACTAGGTCAAATTTTACAGTAGCAAAAACTTGTTTGAGTTGCTTAAACGGAAAGAGGGTTTCGGGACAAAACTCTAGGCGCTTGAATCGCCTGATTCCGACCAACGAGCGAAAAGATAAACAGAAACTAAGATCGGATCAGAAATCGCGATCGGAAAAATCGCGGAATAAATCCGATAAAAGAAAACTCACGAACAGACTAACGAACGAGCGTTCGTTATATGTAACTAACGGGCGAAAACCGTTCGTTAAAACGAACGTACGGACGAACGTCTGCTAACTAGAAGAACCGAGAAAAACCGGCGAATCCGAAAAAAAGGATCTAGGGGTTTAAAAAAAACCGAACGGGTTTAAAAAAACCAGTGGCGGAGTCCGGTGGCTACCTACGGCGAGGGGGCTCCGGCGAGGGGGGGGGGCAGTGGCGGGGCGGCGGCGGCGACGGCGGCGGGGCTGACGGCGGTGGCGGCGTGGTGTTGGGGCGGGGGTGGCGGCGTATATAAAGGGGGCGGGGCGGCGGCTTGGTGGAGGGGGCAAGGCGCGGCGAAGGCGGAGTCCAACTCGGACTCCAGTTCGAGTGGTGGTGGCGGCGCACGCGCGCGCAGGAGGCGGCGGCGGCTGGGCCGGCCTGGCTCGGCTGGGCCTTAGGCCCAGTCGGGCGCGGGAACTTTTTTTAAATAATTTCGCCGACCGAAATAAAATCCTAGAAAAATAAATAAAAATCTAAAAATGTCAAAATAAATTTTCACCGTCTAAAAAAATATTTAGAACGATATGAACATTTTCTTGGCCCTAAAATGCAATTTTGAAAAACATGCAATTTTTCTAATGCAAACAAAATTGCAATAAAAACCAAATAATACAAATATTTGATTTCAATATTTTTCCTCCAATATTTAAATTATCTTGGAGAATTCATATTATCTCCACTCATATATTTTAGCATGAATTATTTTTGGAGAGAAAATAATTAAAACCAAAAATCCTCGTTTCAAAATTTGATAAAATCAAATTTGAAAACCGGGAAATCCCCAACTCTCTCCGAGGGTCCTTGAGTTGCTTAGGATTTTGAGGATCGCGAGACGAAATGCGAAAAAAATATGATATGCATGGATGACTATGTATAACATTTCAAATTGAAAATTTGGGATGTTACAGAGACGCAATCGTCTTTCATGTTGGTGCAATTTTATCACACAATTGGCTATGAACCAAATGTTTCCTCGATGAAGCATCGATGTTGGTACTAAGAGCATAAGTTTTGTATTGATTTCTTAGCCTTCTCACAACTTTGTCTCCAGCTCCCCCTATAATTTTATTTGTCCAGCTATTAACATTGATTAAAAAATGGTGTGGACTAAAAACCCGGATGGACGTAGTAGCCCTCCATTTTTATTTACTCCACATATTAGATTTGACTGAAGTCAAACTTTATAAAGTTTGACCAAGTTTAGGCTGAACACAACAAACCATAATTATTAGAGAGGGCAAACTGTACATACTCTCAAACATTTCCGATAATTGAAATTAAAATTCTTTATTTATACGCACTCTCACACGTTTCCGATAATTTGGCGCATGTGTGATTGTTCACTTAAGGGAGGGTAGTGTACCGCATGTGAAGGACATGAAGTGCAACCAGGACGCGTGGATCGTTAGTTCATTGGAAGTACTCCCTCCGTTCCTAAATATTTGTCTTTCAAGTGGTTTGAAATGGACTACCACATATAGATGTATCTAGACATTTTTTATAGTGTAGATTCACTCATTTTGCTCCGTATGTAGTCATTTGTTAAAATCTCCAGAAAGACAAATATTTAGGAACAAAGGGAGCAGTAGTTTTCTTCACTGGTACGTTAAATAAAGAGTTTCGTTTCATACTTGCACAATTTAAAACGATTGTTATGGAGAGAATAAGAAAACCACTCCACTATATATTAGTTGTATACACGAGTACTATATGGATGCAGCTTCATTGAATTTAGTGCACCTGCCTTTGGGTTTATGATAGGTGGGACCAAAATGTGGCTGGCCCACCTGTCATACAGCCAAAAGCAGGTGCAGTTAAGGCACCGGTGCTCAGTCCGTACTACAGTATATATATATATATATATATATATAAGCTGGAGCCTCAATGCTTGTTCACTAGGGTTTGCACTCTCCACACTCTCGCCACACTACATATACATACATACATACATACATATATATATATATATATATATATATACATGTTGGAGGCTCAGCGTTCCTTTTCTAGGGTTTGCTATATTCATAGTCTCTCACCCTCTTCACCAGATCTAAACAAGACTGCGTTGTGGCCTCTGTCTCTCTCACCCCCCTCACAGCTGGCGAAGGAGGCGTCCGGATCCCGTCGCACCGGGAAGGGGAGGAGGTGCAACGTTCACTCTATCGCCTTCGGCGAGGGAGGCAATTGATACGTCTCCAACGTATCTATAATTTTTGATTGCTCCATGCTATATTATTTTCTGTTTTAATTGTTTATGGGCTTTATTATACACTTTTATATCATTTTTGGGACTAACCTATTAACCCAGAGCCCAGTGCCAGTTTTTGTTTTACCCTGTTTTAGGGTTTCGAAGAAAAGGAAAACCAAACGGAGTCCAATTGACCTGAAACTTCACGGAACTCATTTTTGGAAGGAAAAAAAGCCTAGAAGACTTGGAGTGCATGTCGGGGGATCTACGGAGGTCATGAGGCAGGGGGCGCGCCCACCCCCCTGGGCACGCCCTCCACCCTCGTGAGCCCCTCGTGCCCCCCTGACATACTTCTTCCACCTATGTATCTCCATATACCCTAAAAACATCGTTGGACACAATAGATCAGGAGTTCCGCTGCCAGAAGCCTCCGTAGCCACCGAGAACCAATCTAGACCCGTTCCGGCACCCTGCCGGAGGGGGAAATCCTTCTCCGGTGGCCATCTTCATCATCCCGGTGCTCTCCATGACGAGGAGGGAGTAGTTCTCCCTCGGGGCTGAGGGTATGTACCAGTAGCTATGTGTTTGATGTATCTCTCTCGTGTTCTTGAGATGATACGATCTTGATGTATCGCGAGCTTTGCTATTATAGTTGGATCCTATGTTTATCCTCCCCCTGTTCTCTCTTGTAATGAATTGAGTTTCCCCTTTGAAGTAATCTTATCGAATTGAGTCTTTAAAGATCTGAGAACACTTGATGTATGTCTTGCCGTGCGTATCTGTGGTGACAATGGGATACCACGTGATTCACTTGATGTATGTTTTGGTGATCAACTTGCTGGTTCCGCCCATGAACCTATGCATATGGGTTGGCACACGTTTTCGCCGTGATTCTCTGGTAGAACTTTGGGGCACTCTTTGAGGTCCTTTGTGTTGGTTGAATAGATGAATCTGAGATTGTGTGATGCATATCGTATAATTATGCCCACGGATACTTGAGGTGACATTGGAGTATCTAGGTGACATTAGGGTTTTGATTGATTTGTGTCTTAAGGTGTTATTCTAGTACGAACTCTAGGGATGTTTGTGACACCTATAGGAATAGCCCAACGGATTGATTGGAAAGAATAACTTTGAGGTGGTTTCGTACCCTACCATAATCTCTTCGTTCGTTCTCCGCTATTAGTGACTTTGGAGTGACTCTTTGTTGCATGTTGAGGGATAGTTATGTGATCCAATTATGATATCATTGTTGAGGGAACTTACACTAGTGAAAGTATGAACCCTAGGCCTTATTTCCTATCATTGCAATACCGTTTACGCTCACTTTTATCATTAGTTATCTTGCTGTTTTTATAATTTCAGATTACAAATACTATTATCTACTATCCATATACCACTTGTTTCACCATCTCTTCGCCGAACTAGTGCACCTATACAATTTATCATTGTATTGGGTGTGTTGGGGACACAAGAGACTCTTTGTTATTTGGTTGCAGGGTTGCTTGAGAGAGACCATCTTCATCCTATGCCTCCTACGTATTGATAAACCTTAGGTCATCCACTTGAGGGAAATTTGCTACTGTCCTACAAACCTCTGCACTTGGAGGCCCAACAACGTCTACAAGAAGAAGGTTGTGTAGTAGACATCAAGCTCTTTTCTGGCGCCGTTGCCGGGAAGGTGAGTCCTTGGAGGTATATCTTTAGATCTTGCAATCGAGTCTTTTAGTTTCTTGTTTTATCACTAGTTTAGTCTATAAAAGAAAACTACAAAAAAAATGGAATTAAGGTTACCTCATATGCTTCATAGTTTTAATATCTACCATGAAAATAAGGATTCCGGTAATTGTGCTCAAGTGCTAGAAGAAGAATGCATTAGAATGTTTGGCACTAAATATTTGAATGATGAGCATGATCGCAATGTTGTTAGTATGAATTCCTTGAATATCCATGATGCTAATGATATGCAAAGCCACAAGCTTGGGGAAGCTATGTTTGATGAATTTGATATTTTTTGTCCCCCAAGTTTTGATGAGCAAATTTATTATGATGAAAGCATGCCTCATGTTTATGATGATTATATTGATGAAAGTGGGTTTGGAAGAGTGTCAACTTTAGGAAGTGATGATCCCACTATTTTGGAGGATGTTGAATTTTATTGTGATAATTATGAAAGTGGATTTGGAGAGGTCATGACTTCATTTAGTGATGAATCCACTATTTCGGAAGGGGTTCCAATTGATTATAAGAACAAAGTTGCTATCTATGATGATTATTGTGATGACTTGTATGCTATAAAGAGTAATGATATCCATCAAACTTGTCATCATGATTTTAGTTTTCAATTGGATTATGCCTCACATGATAGTTATTTTGTTGAGTTTGCTCCCACTACTATTCATGAGAAGAAATTTGCATGTGGAGAGTAGTAAATTTTCTATGCTTGTAGATCATGAAAAGAATGCTTTAGGTGCTGGTTATATTGTTGAATTCATTCATGATGCTACTGAAAATTATTATGAGGGAGGAACATATGCTTGTACGAATTGCAATAATATCAACTTTCCTCTCTATGTGCTTAAAGTTTTGAAGTTATGCTTGTTTTGCCTTCCTATGCTAGTTGATTATTGTTCCCATAAGTTGTCTGCTCACAAAATCCCTATGCATAGGAAGTATGTTAGACTTAAATGTGCTAGTCATATTCTTCATGATGCTCTCTTTATGTTTCAATTCTTATCTTTTATGTGAGCATCGTTGAAATCATCATGCCTAGCTAGGGGCGTTAAACTATAGCGCTTGTTGGGAGGCAACCCAATATTATTTTTGTTCCTTGATTTTTGCTCATGTTTAGTAATAAATAATTCATCTAGCCTCTACTTAGATGTGGTTTTATGCTTTTAATTAGTGTTTGTGCCAAGTAGAACCTTTGGGAAGACATTGGGAAAGTCTTGTTGATCATGCTGTAAAAAACAGAAATTTTAGCGCTCACGAGAATTGCTTCCATTTTTTTTGGAGAGTGATATTTAGTTAATTCTTTTTGAAGATGATTAATAGATAAATTCCTCAGGTCCAGCAATTTATTTGAGAATTTTATGAGTTCCATTAGTATACGTTTGATTCAGATTACTACAGACTGTTCTGTTTTTGAAAGATTATGTTTTTCATGTGTTGTTTACTTATTTTGATGAATCTATGGCTAGTAAAATAGTTTATAAACCATAGAGAAGTTGGAATACAGTAGGTTTTACACCAATATGAATTTATAACGAGTTCACAACAGTACCTAAGTAGTTATTTATTTTCTTATACTAACGGAACTTACGAGTTTTCTGTTAAGTTTTGTGTTGTGAAGTTTTCAAGTTTTGGGTAAGGATTCGATTGACTATGGAATAAGGAGTGGCGAGAGACCAATCTTGGGGATTCCCAAGGCACCCCAAGGTAATATTCAATGACAACCAAGAGCCTAAGCTTGGGGATGCCCCGGAAGGCATCCCCTCTTTCGTGTTCGTTCATCGGTAACTTTACTTGGAGCTATATTTTTATTTACCACATGATATGTGTTTTGCTTGGAGCGTCAATTTATTTTGTTAGGATTTGCTTTCTGTTATTTATAACAATGTTTTGCATCTTTTATTTCAATAAAAGTGGCATTGATAGCCTTTACTATGCCTATTTTAGAAGTCCACATGTTGCTGTTTGAAAACAGAAAGTTTACCGCTGTTCCAATAATTCCCTAGAAAAGTCAGAATGTGATAAAATGTTGAAACCTTTTTCATATTAAGCTCTGATAAATTTAATACAGTGGGAATTTTCTTTCATAATTTTTGGATCTAGGGAAGTATGGATGTTTCTGCATTCTTTACAGACCGTCCTGTTTAGGCAGATTGCTGTTATGTTTGCATTGTTTGCATATGATTGCTTCTTTAATGATTCTACTTGAGGATAGGACTATTAAATATGCAGAGGCATTTAGTATGCAATGTTTAATAATAATTTTAGTGATTTGCTACAGTAGATTATGATAAGGTTTTTGCAATGGTTTATACTAACTTATCTCACGAGTCCTTGTTGAGTTTTGTATGGATGGAGCTTTTGAGATTTAGGGAGACTGTGATATCAGAGGAATTAAGGAGACACAAAATATCAAGCTTGGGGATGCCCAAGGCATCCCAAGATAATATTTCAAGAAGTCTCAAGCATCTAAGCTTGGGGATGCCCCGGTTGGCATCCCACCTTTCTTCTTCAACAACTATCGGTTAATATCGGTTGATCCTTAGTTTTTGCTTCTTCACATGATGTTTGCCATTCTTAGAATGTCATTTTATTTTGCTTTGCTTGCTGTTTGAATAGAATACCAAGATCTGAAATTATTAAATGTTAGAGAGTCTTCACATAATTGCATAACTATTCGACTACTCATGGATCTTCACTTATATCTTTCGGAGTAGTTTGTCATTTGCTCTAGTGCTTCACTTATATCTTTTAGAGCACAGTCGTAGATTTGTTTTATGGAAACTATTGATCTCTCATGCTTCACTTATATTATTTTGAGAGTCTTAAATAGCATGGTAATTTGCTCAAATAATCCTAATATGCTAGGTATACAAGAAGAATAATAAAATTCTCTTATGAGTGTGTTGAATACTACGAGAAGTTTGATACTTGATAATTGTTTTGAGATATGGAGATGGTGATATTAGAGTCATGCTAGTTGACTAGTTGTCAATTTGAGAGATACTTGTGTTGAAGTTTGTGATTCCCATAGCATGCACGTATGGTGAACTGTTATGTGATGAAGTCGGAGCATGATTTATTTATTGATTGTCCTCCTTATGAGTGGCGGTCGGGGACGAGCGATGGTCTTTTCCTACCAATCTATCCCCCTAGGAGCATCCGCGTAATACTTTGCTTTGATAACTTGTAGTTTTAAGCAATAAGTATATGAGTTCTTTATGACTAATGTTGAGTCCATGGATTATACGCACTCTCACCCTTCCACCTTTGCTAGCCTCTCTAGTACCGCGCAACTTTCGCCGGTACCATAAACCCACCATATACCTTCCTCAAAACAGCCACCATACCTACCTATTATGGCATTTCCATAGCCATTCCAAGATATATTGCCATGCAACTTTCCACTATTCTGTTTGTTATGACACGCTTCATCATTGTCATATTGCTTGCATGATCATGTAGTTGACATCGTATTTGTGGCAAAGCCACCGTTCATAATTCTTCCATACATGTCACTCATGCATCATTGCACATCCCGGTACACCGCCAGAGGCATTCATATAGAGTCATATCTTGTTCTAAGTATCGAGTTGTAATTCTTGAGTTGTAAGTAAATAAAAGTGTGATGATCATCATTATTAGAGCATTGTCCCAGTGAGGAAAGGATGATGGAGACTATGATTCCCCCACAAATCGGGATGAGACTCTGGACAAAAAATAAATAAAATAGGCCAAAGAAGCCCAAATAAAAAAGGGAGAAATAAAAGAGGCCATAAAAAGAAAGAGAAAAGGCCCAAGAAAATGAGAGAAAAAGAGAGAAGGGGCAATGCTACTATCCTTTCACCACACTTGTGCTTCAAAGTAGCACCATGATCTTCATGATAGAGAGTCTCCTATGTTGTCACTTTTATATACTAGCGGGAATCTTTCATTATAGAACTTGGCTTGTATATTCCAATGATGGGCTTCCTCAAAATGACCTAGGTCTTCGTGAGCAAGCGAGTTGTATGCACACCCACTTAGTTTCTTTTTGAGCTTTCATACACTTATAGCTCTAGTGCATCCATTGCATGGCAATCCCTACTCACTCACATTGATATCTATTGATGGGCATCTCCATAGCCCGTTGATACGCCTAGTTGATGTGAGACTATCTTTCCCTTTTTGTCTTCTCCACAACCACCATTCTATTCCACCTATAGTGCTATATCCATGGCTCACGCTCATGTATTGCGTGAAGATCGAAAAAGTTTTGAAAATGTCAAAAGTATGAAATAATGGCTTGGCTTCTGATCGGGGTTGTGCATGATTTAAATACTTTGTGTGGTGAAGATAGAGCATAGCCAGACTATATGCTTTTGTAGGGATAGCTTTCTTTGGCCATGTTATTTTGAGAAGACATAATTGCTTAGTTAGTATGCTTGAAGTATTATCATTTTTATGTCAATATGAACTTTTGTCTTGAATCTTTCGGATCTGAATATTCATGCCAAGTAGCACTCCACATCAAAAATTCTGTTTTTATTATTTACCTACTCGAGGATGAGCAGGAATTAAGCTTGGGGATGCTGATACGTCTCCAACGTATCTATAATTTTTGATTGCTCCATGCTATATTATTTACTGTTTTGAATGTTTATGGGATTTATTATATACTTTTATATCATTTTTGGGACTAACCTATTAACCCAAAGCCCAATGCCAGTTTCTGTTTTTACCCTGTTTTAGGGTTTCGAAGAAAAGGATAACCAAATGGAGTCCAATTGACCCGAAACTTCACGGAACTCATTTTTGGAAGGGAAGAAGCCCAGAAGACTTGTCGTGCACTTCGGGGGATCTGCGAGGAGGTCACGAGACAGGGGGCGCGCCCACCCCCTGGACGTGCCCTCATACTCGTGAGCCCCTCGTGGCCCCCCTGACGTACTTATTCCGCCTATATATCTCCATATACCCTAAAAACATCGGTGGGCGCAATAGATCGGGAGTTCCGCCGCCAGAAGCCTCCGTAGCCACCGAAAACCAATCTAGACCCGTTCCGGCACCCTGTCGGAGGGGGAAATCCTTCTCCGGTGGCCATCTTCATCATCCCGGTGCTCTCCATGATGAGGAGGGAGTAGTTCTCCCGCGGGGCCGAGGGTATGTACCAGTAGCTATGTGTTTGATCTCTCTCTCTCTCGCGCGCGTTCTTGAGATGATACGATCTTGATGTATCGCGAGCTTTGCTATTATAGTTGGATCCTATGTTTCTCCTCCCCTCTTCTATCTTGTAATGAATTGAGTTTCCCCTTTGAAGTAATCTTATCGGATTGAGTCTTTAAAGATTTGAGAACACTTGATGTATGTTTTGCCGTGCGTATCTGTGGTGACAATGGGATACCATATGATTCACTTAATGTATGTTTTGGTGATCAACTTGCGGGTTCCGCCCATGAACCTACGCACAGGGGTTGGCACATGTTTTCGTCGTGATTCTCCGGTAGAACTTTGGGGCACTCTTTGAGGTCCTTTGTGTTTGTTGAATAGATGAATCTGAGATTGTGTGATGCATATCGTATAATCATGCCCACAGATACTTGAGGTGACATTGGAGTATCTAGGTGACATTAGGGTTTTGATTGATTTGTGTCTTAAGGTGTTATTCTAGTACGAACTCTAGGGCTGTTTGTGACACCTATAGGAATATCCCAACTGATTGATTGGAAAGAATAACTTTGAGGTGGTTTCGTACCCTACCATAATCTCTTCGTTCGTTCTCCACTATTAGTGACTTTGGAGTGACTCTTTGTTGCATGTTGAGGGATAGTTATGTGATCCAATTATGATATCATTGTTGAGGGAACTTACACTAGTGAAAGTACGAACCCTAGGCCTTATTTCCTATCATTGCAATACCGTTTACGCTCACTTTTATCATTAGTTACCTTGCTGTTTTTATAATTTCAGATTACAAATACTATTATCTACTATCCAAATACCACTTGTTTCACCATCTCTTCACCGAAGTAGTGCACCTATACAATTTACCATTGTATTGAGTGTGTTGGGGACACAAGAGACTCTTTGTTATTTGGTTGCAGGGTTGCTTGAGAGAGACCATCTTCATCCTACGCGTCCTACGGATTGATAAACCTTAGGTCATCCACTTGAGAGAAATTTGCTACTGTCCTACAAACCTCTGCACTTGGAGGCCCAACAACGTCTACAAGAAGAAGGTTGTGCAGTAGACATCAGCAATCCACTGCCGGCTGCGCTTTTCTCTTTCACCCAGCGCCTGTGCGGGAGGGCCACCGACCCCTTCTTCCTCGATTCCATATGTATTGTGGGCAGATCCGACCTCCCTCCGCACGCCTTGCCACATCCCAATGACCCTAAGATATAAGTTTCTTTGAAACCGTCATTGGTCTAGATGCATGCAGATCTTTTTCGATTCTGTAGTCGAATCTAGGTCTTGGTTCAAAGAGGAAAGAAGGGTGCAGTGGGGCGGAGCATGAATCTAGGACGTGGTTCAATGAGGAAAGGAGGGAGGGAAAGTAGTATAGACTAGCTGTCCATCCGCTTTGTTGGTCTAAAAGGGAAAAGGGGGTAACCCGGTACACACATCTGTAAGGAATCGAACTCTTTGTTGAAAAGGGAAAGAAACTGGGGGTCGGGTAGTTTGTGCAGGACTAGATTTGCTGCCCTCACATAGGAAACCGTTTCAAAGAGAACAAATATGGGACCAACACAGATATGCTGCTTGGCTACATACTCTGCATCACCCATTTATACGTGTGGACGCACATGGTGCTGGCATGTCCCATGTCCCATCCACATGATCGTGCAGTGTGTTTTGAGATGTTCTGCTACTTGTATTGGTATTGTTTTAAATAAATGTTGAATTGAAGCTATTGTATTGCTCTCTTTTCCCATTAAGTAGTGAACAAAAATGGTACCAACCCAAACATGATGTTTGTTGCTTTGTTACAACAAACTCTGCATCACCCCCTTTAGAAGTAGATGGAAGCACATGGTGTTAGGGATCGGCGGGAGTACCATTTCTGTTAGGGATCGTCCGGAGTACATGTTTAAGAAATGTATTGTTCAGATAATGTCTCTGTTATTATATATATCAGTTATAGTGTTTTACAAATGGTACTATCCTGCTTTGTAGTTCTTTCTACATGTTTAACCAAGGTATTGTTAAGATAATGTCTCTGTTAAAATGAATCAGTCACATTGTTTTAGGAATGATACTTTTCTTCTTTGTCGTTCTTTATACATGTTGAAACAAGGCATTGTTAAGATAATGTCTCAGTTAATATGAATGAATCACACTGATTGAGAATTGCTACTCTCCTGCTTTGTTTCCCATTAAGATAAGGTGGATCAGTAGATGTTTTTCTTCTGGGAGTACAAGTCATCAACCGTTATTTCTCAGTAATTGTTTCCCTTATACCTATTGTTGCTTATAGGGATATCAAAATTAAAGCTCGGTTTCTGACTTTGATTTTAGTTGAACTGCACAAAAGGAGCCAATGTGTCTAAGGCAAACTGCTGCATTAGTGGGTCTAGTTCGTCTTACCACTTTGCAGAAAGAAGCATTCACTGTTTAGAAGCTTTACAGAGTACTAGTAGACGCTGGTGACATGACTACTCTGCAGAGAGCATAGGAAACTCTACAACACGTGGAGTGCACTGGGCAAAAAGTGCCCAAACAAGTACAAGAAGCCAGGATAGGACTCCAAATCTGTCAATGTCATTCTAAGCAACAATGATGGGGCATCTGGGTATGGTAATCTGTTTACCATACTTTCAGTTTGTTAGTCCACCGACTGGTGGGTTGACACTGGGGCCAATATTCATGTGTGTGCTGTTGTGTCTTTGTTTTCTTGCAGCATATAAATACGATATCCACAGGGATGCTCAGCTGGATTTTAGTGGAACTACACAAAATGTTTGGATGGTTTGTGTCCTCCATAATACTTCATCATGCACAATACATCGAATGGTTCTCTAATCATTCGTCGTCACATTGAGCCACTGGACTATCAGATGACAAACTGATGACAAACCCTGCCCGTTCCACAATCATAGGCATTACATATTTTGAATGGGAAAAGCTTGTCAAAGTTGACATTAGTTTAATATATTGGAATTGGAAAACCTTGTCAATTTTTGCTCATTGATGTTAGCCAGAAGACATGCATTTGATATTTTTGAGTGGGACGCCCTTTGCTGTGAGCAACGTCGATCATTTTCTCCTATTCCTATCTTCAGTTCAGAAGTAAATAGTTACTCTGCTGAGATGCATAGTCACATGAATGTTGACTTATGTAAGATATTTTAAGAGCTTGTTCTGAATATTGTCTATGTAATGCCAGGCCTTGTGTTTGATTGCAAAGTTGAGCTTGGAATGTTGTGGCATGCGGCATCACGAGCTGTTCACCGTGCCTCCTGAGAATAATGCTTCGTATTGTTTTGCATGTCGATCTAATGCCAGTGATTTGCTTGTTAAGAAGATCATCCTCTTCTGTTGTTTCCGTGCTTAAGAAGTTCATCGTCTTATGTTTCATTCATAGCCTATACGACAAGTCGGGTAGGTTAGACGTGAAACCATATGATCTTCCGACCAACTCATCATATTAGGCCGTGATTGGATCATCGTTTTCCAACCAAAACTGCTTGTAAAACTGGCGCTTGTAAATAAAAGCAGATGGTCTCGGGCGAAGCATTTGGTTGATCGATTTCGACTAGTAAAATATACACTAGTCTCTCAAATTACACGCGTAACCCGCTGATTTTACTTACATACCTCGGGCCCTCGGTTTCATTACGCTTGTATTTTACGCATTGTTTCCGATGATGAGTAAATTACACTTGTATCTTAATACATGTGTGAAATAAACCAGAGCTCCCAAGCGCGTCGTTACCGTTTCATGCCGTCTCAGTCTCTCAAAGGTGCTCATAGGTGTCTGATGATCCTGGCTTCCTGAATGAGCAGCGGGCGCTGTATCAGACCATCCGTAGGGCCTGCGAGGCCCTCTCCATCGTCCTTCGAGTTGTTGCGCTCGCTGTCGGTGTCAAAACCGGCGGATCTCGGGTAGGGGGTCCCGAACTGTGCGTCTAAGGCGGATGGTAACAGGAGGCAGGGGACACGATGTTTTACCCAGGTTTGGGCCCTCTTGATGGAGGTAAAAACCCACGTCCTGCTTGATTATACTTGATAATATGGGTATTACAAGAGTTGATCTACCACGAGATCGGAGAGGCTAAACCCTAGAAGCTAGCCTATGGTATGATTGTATGTTGTCCTACGGACTAATACCCTCCGGTTTATATAGACACCGGAGGGGGCTAAGGTTACACAAGGTCGGTTACAAAGGAGGAGATATACATATCCGTATTGCCTAGCTTGCCTTCGACGCCAAGTAGAGTCCCATACGGACACGAGACGAAGTCTTCAATCTTGTATCTTCATTGTCCGACAGTCCAGCCAAAGGATATAATCCGGATGCCCGGATACCCCCTAATCCAGGACTCCCTCAGTAGCCCTCGAACCAGGCTTCAATGATGATGAGTCCGGCGCGCAGTGTTGTCTTCGACATTGCAAGGCGGGTTCTTCTCCAAATTTCGAACATTTGTTAAGCAGTGTTCGGTCCCATAAATGTTGAACCTCTTGGCTTCTGCGCCCAATAAGGGCTATCTTCCACGCGTCGAATGAATGCGAGGCGCCAGGGCACTTTTACATTCGCCCCCTAGCCAGATAAATAAATTGTCTATTAAAGGGATGGGGATTCATAGATCCAATCCATACCATCCTCCCCTAGCGAGAATCCATCGAAGCGTGCTTCGGAAAGATCCACTATAGCATGGCCGACCTCCGCAGCTCCTCCTCCCGCCCCCGTAGCCCTAAGCCCGGTGATTGGGAGAGGTGTTCAGTCCCACACAGTCGATTAGTCGAACTGCAGACTAAGGGATTTCTCCCTCCAGCGTATATGGTGCCCGTCCGAGCCGGGCTCGCCACCTACAATGGCGGGGAGCAAGCGGAGAGCTTCCCCAGCCCCTCTACGGGGGAGCGGGTATGCCTTGTCCCTTATTTATTGAGGGGACTCAGATTTCCGATTCATCCGTTCCTCCGCGGGCTTCTGGAGTTTTACGGCCTCCAACTGCATAATTTCACCCCTGCTTCCATTTTACACATCGCCGGCTATGTTGCCCTCTGCGAGTTATTCCTGGGCTGCGAGGCTCATTTCGAGCTGTGGAAAAGGTTATTTTGCCTCGTCCCTCGCACACAGAAGGGGTCACTTTATCAAGTGGGCGGAGCCGAAATATGGCGCATCGCCGAAACCGGATACCTGTCCGGTACTCCGAAGAAGACGTCCGAAGACTGGCCTTCGGAATGGTTTTATATGGAGGACGTCCCCCTTCCGGACCCTGTTCGGCGGGGTCTTCCTGAGTTCAGCAATGCTCCTCTGAAGAAACGCCGAAGTTGGCGCCCACGGAGCCCCCAGGAGGAAGACAACGGAGAAGTCCTTTACCTGATGAACCGGATTAAAGCGCTGGCTCAATCAGGATTGACAGTAATCGAGGTTATGTCAATATGCATAATGCGGGGAGTGCAACCACTTCAATATCGAGGGCACCCCTTGTGGTGTTTTAACGGGGAAGATGACGCCACCCGTTGCGGGCGTAAGGGTCCGGACAACACTGCCGCTTTAGCAAAAATTCTGTCCGAATTGTTCAAGGGAGAGGAAGAGGAGTTCATCCACATCAAGCCACGGGATGGATTCTCCATGTACAACCCTCTAAGCTGGGTGAGTTATATCTCCTTACTCCCATTCTTCCCGCATTCTTTGTCGTAGGTACTCACCTTGCCATTTTGCGGCAGGAACTGCGAAAAGCCATAAGGGAGGTCAGCAGCCCATCTCCACAACCAGAGGACCCTGACCGGGCCCTCGGTCCCGGACTCGAAGAAGACCCGGACATATTCGTGGAGCCGATAGACCGGCAGTTCTATCAATTAAGTTGTCAGGACGCCATGGTGGCCATTACAGCCGACTATCCCGGACTGCTTCCTGCATCGCATGTAAGAAAAACCAAAAATCCCAACTCCAAAAACTGGGATCCCCTTTTAGACACTTCACCTACCATATACATATGGTGTTTTTACAGGGAAGGCATTCGGGACGCCATGCCGAACCCGCAGCAACTCGCCAACAAGAGGCACCGAGGCCGGGCAGGCCAAAAAGGAAGGCGGTCAGGATGGAGACGCCGGCGTAGAGGTATGAAAGAAACCCCGCTCCGTGGTTGTCATCTTTCTTGAAATGTAATGACGTCCATGTTTCTTTAACAGAAACAACGCTCGCCGGAATATGTCCGGTGAGGCTGCCGATCACGCTTCCACCAGTCGGGCTCCAGGACCGGACATAGAGGCGGAAGCTAACATGGGGCGGATGCCGGATACTCCCCCTATAGAGGATGCAGGTAGGCTATCCGCTACAAATTCAGAAGTGGAGAGCGCCATGAATCATAGGCATCGCCGGGCTGTACTCTGCGACGCTTGCTTCTCACCAGAGTCATTTGATGCCTTCAATTTTGGAGAGGCGTACCTCCGTGCTGCTGAAAGTGGTCTAGCCAGAGCCACGGACCAGTATGTAAAGGATGTACGGGTAAGCAAATCTAACGATTATATGTATCAGTAGCCACTGAGACTTGAAACAGTTAGTAGAGCTGATTTAAGGATCATCTTATTGTGCAGGTTCTTACAGAGAAGAATAGTAGATTGTCACAGGAGCTGGAGGAATGCAAGACCCAACTTCGGGAAGCTGTTGCCGCATTGAAGGAACCTAAAAAGGCCCCAGCTGGTAACATTTCTTTCAAAAAATGATTGGTACCATATAGCGTGCGGCATGGCTGCAGATCTAATAATAGATATTGCAGATGAATCCGGAGAGAATCCGGAGGAGCAGCATGCTGTATGACAGCTAAGGGCTGGCGAACGCGTGCTGACTGAGGTCAGGCGGGAGAAAAACAATCTCCAAGACACCAATACCAAACTGAGCGTGGAACTGAAAGATGTTCGAGCCCAGCTTGCGGACTCCGAGAAGGAGAATAAGCGGCTTCGACGCGGCATTTTCAGTAAGTGCTTGAACGAACCCTTAATAAAGGGGACAACAGAGAAGCCGGCTAACAGAGTTATGTCTGCAGGTATGCTGACGGGTCGTCCCGCGGAGGAGATGCCCGGATCTATGGGTGATCTTCTATCCGAGCTATCACAACTGCACGAACAAGTTCGGCAGGTGATGCAAGGTATTGCCCAAGCCTTGTGGACATCCGTCTCCCTACCAGAAGGCGTTAGAGAGCTTGTGGAGAAGCTCAAGGGAGCACGACGGCGCTTCTGATTATGGAAGATATCTTCCTGCCTTCAAGGTGCCAGGGAAGCCTGGGCAATGGTGAAGACGTGGTATACCAAGGCTGACCCAAATCACATGGCCGAGGTCGGACCTGTGGGGCCCGACGGGAAAGAGATCCCCGTTAGCTTAGTCTATGGGCAAGTAGAATTAGCCGCAAAGTATTCCCAACAGGATTGTAGACTACACCGCCTGCTGGATGGTATAGAAGAGGAATTTAGTCAGTCTACATGACTATGTAATTAAAGTGACATGTATAATGCCTTCTAGCCGAATTGTAGATCATTTGTCATGGCGGACCTTTTCGCTTCAACCTCGGGACCCGATAGTCCGGAGTGTATCCGAATACCCGCTCAGTTATATAAGAACCAGGGTATGCGTGGAGACCAGGCGTAGGGGTCATTAGTGCTTGAACAGACAAGTGCCCAACTAGTTATGTTATATTACATGGGTAGTAAGAAACATCTTCCAGGGAGAATAGGTCCGTTAAGGGTTCCTTTCCCTGGGTACACATGCCCTAAAGTGCATGTCTAGACTATGGGAGGAAACGCAGGAAAAAACATTTGGGGGCACATATGGAAAATAAATAAAAATCATCTTTTGTTCACCGACCGAATATTCTCTTAAGAATGCTAGCTTTCAGCTTCACCCAGTCTGAGGTACACATCCGGCTGACCCGGCAGTAACAATCGCAGAGGTGCTCCCCTTATGCCCTAGCCGAATTAACGGGAACGTAGGGCATAAATACAAGAGCCAGGCAACCCAGCTTGGCCAAAACTTAAGTCATATCGATGCATATAATGGCGAAGAAAAGGTACATGTGGAAGAATAACACATGTGCTGGGCATGAAGCCCAGATAGATAATTAAGCTTCTGTGTAAGAAGCCCCCAGGTAAAATGAGCGCGGTTAGCGCATCTATAGTGTGCAAGCGAGGCACAAGTTGGCCCTTGAAGGCCTTGAGAAAGAATAAAAGAAAGAAAGAGAAAAAAGGACAGAGGAAGGAGACGAACATAGAGTCCGGCGCTAGGCGTAGAATCTTCGGAGCCTGGCTGCGTTCCATGGGTTCGGCTCAAGTCGATTATTCGATGCATCCTGCAGACGGTATGCTCCACCGGTCAGAACTTGGTCGACAATGAAGGGACCTTCCCATTTGGGCTCGAGCTTGGTCTTCTTCTTCTCCGGCAGGCGTAGAACTAACTCATCAACGTTATAAGTTTTGGCCCGTACTTCTCTGCTTTGGTATCTGCGAGCCTGTTGCTGATAGAATGCGGAACGGGCTTTTGCCACATCGCGCTCCTCCTCCAGGGTGTCCAGACTATCCTGCTGATCGAGCTCGGCTTCTCTTTCTTCGTACATGCGCACTTGAGGTGAGTCATGAATTATGTCGGAGGGCAGAACTGCCTCTACGTCGTACACCATAAAGAAGGGTGTATATCCAATACTATGATTCGGCGTGGTCCGCAGCCCCCAGAGTACGGAGTCGAGCTCCTCTACCCAGTGCGTGTTAGACTCCGTTAAGGACCGCACTAATCTAGGTTTAATGCCGCTCATGATAAGACCATTTGCTCTCTCAACTTGGTCGTTGGTTTGTGGGTGATAGACGGAAGCATAATCGAGCTTGATGCCCATGTTGCTGCACCACAGTTTTACCTCGTCGACCGTGAAGTTCGTGCCGTTGTCAGTGATGATACTGTGGGGGACGCCATAATGGTGTACAACCCCGGATATGAAGTCTATCACCGGTCCGGATTCGGCTGTTTTAACAGGTTTGGCTTCTACCCATTTGGTGAATTTATCCACCATGAACAGTAAGTATTTTTTCTTATGGGTTCCCCCTTTAAGGGGTCTAACCATGTCAAGCCCCCAGACTGCGAAAGGCCAGGTAATGGGGATTGTTTGGAGGGCGGTGGGTGGCATATGGCTTTGGTTTGCAAAAAGCTGGCAACCGGCGCAGCGTTGGACCAAGTCTTGTGCGTCTGCCCAGGCCATCGGACAATAAAAACCTGTACGGAAGGCCTTGCTTACAAGGGCCCGGGCTGCGGTGTGGTGGCCGCCGAGTCCGGCGTGAATTTCTGCCAAAAGCTTCCGCCCTTCCTCTTTAGAGATGCACCTTTGAAGGACTCCATAGTGCTTTTCTTATACAGCTCTCCCTCGTGGACCCTGTAGGCTTTAGATCGCCGCACTATGCAGCGTGCCTCATTTTGGTCCTCGGGAAGTTCCTGCCTAGTTAGGTAGGCCGGGAATGGTTCTGTCCACGGGGCGATGACGGCCATTATTACGTGGGCTGAAGGTGTTATTTCGGTGGCAGAGCCTCCGATTATGTCAGAGTGTTCGGTATCGGGCATTTTGGCTGGGTCCGGACTATTGTTTCCGGTGTCCCCTTCCCATACCACCGATGGCTTAAACAACCTCTCCAAAAAGATGTTGGGGGGGGGGGGGACCGCGTCCCGTTTTGCGCTGATGCGGGCGAGGATATCCGCCGCCTGATTGTTTTCCTGAGCCACATGGTGAAATTCAAGCCCCTCGAACCGAGCTGACATCTTTAGGACGGCGTTTTGATAGGCCGCCATCTTCGGATCCTTGGCATCGAAGTCTCCATTTATTTGGGATATTGCGAGGTTTGAATCCCCATGCACCTCCAGGCGTTGAATGCCCATGGAGACTGCCATCTGAAGACCATGCAACAGGGCTTCATATTCGGCTGCATTGTTGGAGTCTGTATACAGTATCTGCAGTACGTACTGAACGGTATCTCCGGTTGGGGACATCAGGACGACGCCAGCCCCCAGATTGGCCAGCATTTTTTAGCCGTCGAAATGCATGATCCAATTGGAGTATGCACCGTACTCTTTAGGGAGTTCGGCTTCCGTCCATTCGGCGACAAAGTCGGCCAGTACATGCGATTTAATGGCTCGCTGAGGTTTGTATGTTATGTCGAATGGGAGGAGCTCAATGGCCCATTTGGCAATCCGGCCCGTAGCGTCGCGGTTGTTTATAATATCATTAAGTGGCACTTCTGAGGCTACTATAATTGAACACTCTTGAAAGTAGTGTCGCAGCTTCCGGGATGCCATGAATACCGCATAGGCTATCTTTTGATAATGTGGGTACCGTGATTTGCATGGAGTGAGGACAGTGGATACATAGTATACCGGCTTTTGAAGAGGTAATTTATGTCCGTCAGCTTCTCGTTCGACGATGAGCACTGCACTTACAACTTGATGAGTTGCCGCAATGTACAACAACATTGGTTTGCCGATGTTTGGCGCGACCAGGATTGGGTTGGTTGCTAGTATGGCTTTTATTTCTTCCAATCCGGCTATGGCAGCGTCCATCCACTCGAAGTGTTCGGTGCGCCGAAGGAGGCGATAAAGGGGTAATGCCTTTTCCCCTAAGTGGGAGATAAAGCGGCTTAGAGCCGCCACACATCCAGTTAGTTTCTAGATTTTTTTGAGGTTCGTTGGGATAGCCAACTATGACACAACTCAGATTTTGGCCAGATTAGCTTCAATTCCTCTACTGGAGACAATGAAGCCTAGGAGCTTTCCAGCTGGTATGCCAAAAACGCATTTTTCCGGATTGAGCTTGATGTCATATGTTTGGAGGTTGTCGAATGTGAGCCTCAAGTCGTCTATTAGAGAGTCGACGTGTTTGGTTTTAACGACCACATCATCTACGTATGCCTCTACTATTTTGCCAATTTGTTTCTTCAGACATGTCTGGATCATGCGCTGATATGTTGCGCCGGCGTTTTTGAGCCCAAAAGGCATTGTGTTAAAACAGAAGGGGCCGTATGGTGTGATAAATGCCATTGCGGCTTGGTCGGACTCCGCCATCTTAATTTGGTGGTAGCCTGAGTATGCGTCGAAAAAACACAATGACTCGTGTCCTGTGGTAGCATTGATAATTTGATCAATGTGGGGGAGGGGGAAGGGATCCTTTGGGCAAGCCTTGTTGAGGTCCTTGAAATCAACACAAAGGCGCCAGGATTTGTCCTTCTTTGGTACCATCACCAGGTTTGCTAGCCAGTCCCGGTGTTTTATTTCTCTAATGAATCCGGCCTCCAATAACTTGGCTAGTTCCTTTCCCATAGCCTATCTCTTAGGTTCAGAGAAATGCCGAAGAGCCTGCTTGACCGGCTTGAATCCCTTTAGGATATTGAGGCTGTGCTCGGCCAGCCTGCGTGGGATTCCTGGCATGTCTGAGGGATGCCAGACGCATATGTCCCAATTCTCGCGCAAGAACTCTCGTAGTGCGGCATCCACGACGGGGTTTAACTGTGCCCCGATGGAGGCTGTTTTTGTAGGGTCAGTTGGGTGGACTTGGAATTTGACTATTTCATCTGCTGGTTTAGAAGAGGTGGACTTGGATCTCTTGTCAAGTATCACGTCGTTCCTGTCCACTTTGGAGCGTAGCGCAGTTAATTCCTCGGCCGAAAGGGCTTCGGATAATGCCTCGAGGGCCAATGCGGCTGTTTTGTTTTTGGCGCGGAGTGCTGTGTCCGGATCACTAACGAGAGTGCTGATTCTGTTGGGCCCGAGCATTTTGAGCTTCATGTACCCATAATGGGGTATGGCTTGGAAGATCGTGAATGCCTCCCGTCCCAAGAGGGCGTGGTATCCACTACTGAACGGGGCCACTTGGAATGTAATTTCTTCGGACCTATAGTTCTCCGGCGTGCCGAATACCACATCTAGTGTGATTTTCCTAGCACAGCGTGCTTCCTGACTGGGGATGATTCCTCTAAAGGTTGTGCTGCTTTGCTCAATGCTGTTCCAGTCTATTTCCATTTTTTGAAGAGTTTCCTCATAGATGAGGTTTAATCCACTACCGTCGTCCATGAGTACTTTGGTGAGTCGAAAGCCATCCACAATTGGACTGAGGACCAGTGCAGCTGGTGCTCGGGCTGTTCGGAATTTAGCTTCGTCACTGGCATTGAAGGTAATAGCCGTGTCGCTCCATGGATTTATTGCTGGTACGTGGCAGATTTCGGCAATGCTGTGGAATGTTCGCTTGCGCCTATTATTTGATGCGAAGGTCTTAAAGACTATTAATACCGTATTGTTATCACTGGGATGGTGCTCTGTGGCATCTGGGATGAGAATATCCTCGCCGCTTTTGGCCACCTGCCGGAGTATCCAACGTGGTTTAAGGCTGTGTGTTGGTATGGTATCTGTTGTACTATGAATTTTGTAGGGCCCGTTGAGCCATCCCTCCAATACAGTTCCACGCCCTGTAGAGGGTTTTTGCTTCTTTGTAATTAAGTCGGGTGTCTTATGATAGTGCACCCTTCTACCTCGGATTGGGTGTATATTCGGAGCCGGATTATCCCAAAATTTCGTTTCGGTTTTCCAGGCACTTTCCATCGCACAATACTTTCGTACTATGGACGCCAAGTCGGTGAAGCATGATATGTCACGGCGACTTATGGCGTTAAGGATTTCCTTGTCCGTGCAGTTATTGCAGAAAAGTGAGACTACGTCTTCCTCGCGGCAGTCCTTAACCTTGTTCATCATAAGGAGGAATCTGGCCCAATAATGATGTACTATTTCATGGGGCTCTTGCCTGATGTGGGAAAGATCATTTATGTCTGGATGGGTGGGTGGTTTTGAGTCCGAACCCCTACATGGTCTGAGACCCAGGGGCCGAGGAGTTTCCGATCTTGGAAGTTTGGATTCCGGGATGTTACCCAATGAGTCTGGCCCACTGCCTGACTCTAGGTTCAGGGTTTGGGTGATGTCCTTCTGTAAACGGGTATCCGGCTCGGAAAGCTCAGGAATGCGGACATAGTTAGTCCTCAAGATAGAGGAAAAATCACCACATTGTTCCTCCACCACCGCAACATGATGGGTGACCGGTGGAGAGTTAATCTTCCTTTGATCGGGTTTAAGCCCAATCCGATCATAGTCCATAGTGACTCCCAAGGCGGCGATGCGATCCAAGAGCTCGTTTAGGGAAGAGAGCTCCATTGGATCCATCTGCTCAGCGTATTCCGAGCCGATGTGGAGGCTGTTTTCGATGACCCGAGAAGTTATCGTCGGTGCAGCAGCCGAACAGGCGGTCATGATGAAACTGCCTAGCCGGAGAGTTTGGCCAACAGCCAGGCCTCCCCCGGCGGTAATGTTGTTTTTAACAACAAGATGAGGCATCCTTCCTTACATCGACGACACAGAGGAACTCTCAATGAAAGCACCAATGTCGGTGTCAAAACCGGCGGATCTCGGGTAGGGGGTCCCGAACTATGCGTCTAAGGCGGATGATAACAGGAGGCAGGGGGCACGATGTTTTACCCAGGTTTGGGCCCTCTTGATGGAGGTAAAACTCTACGTCCTGCTTGATTATACTTGATAATATGGGTATTACAAGAGTTGATCTACCACGAGATCGGAGAGGCTAAACCCTAGAAGCTAGCCTACGGTATGATTCTATGTTGTCCTACGGACTAAAACCCTCCGGTTTATATAGACACCGGAGGGGGCTAGGGTTACACAAGGTCGGTTACAAAGGAGGAGATATACATATCCGTATTGCCTAGCTTGCCTTCCACGCCAAGTAGAGTCCCATCCGGACACGGGACGAAGTCTTCAATCTTGTATCTTCATGGTCCAACAGTCCGGCCATAGGATATAATCCGGATGCCCGGATACCCCCTAATCCAGGACTCCCTCACTCGCCATGGCGCCGAGCATTGTTAACATGGTCAATGAACATGAGGATACAGGAGATGACTTTATTTTAATTGGATAAAGTAGGGACCCAATAGGGCCATAGCCGTACGTACACAAGTGCCTCCTTATTATGTATAACTATATTTTTTTTTGCTTCCTCCTGGTTTCCTGACATCACGGTCACACACCATTGTCAACCTATGTAGTCAATATAAACGAGAGAATTGCACAAGGTGCGGCCGACAGCTGGGACCAAGCAGCTCAAGCAGTATTTGTGTTTTTGAGGCGTGAGCATTGCGGAGTTTTTCTTGGCGATGTTTTCGTTATTGTTTAGAGGAGAGCAGGGTATTAACTGGGCGGGCTGTGGCCCGTCTAGCCCAGGACAGATATCCAGCGCAGATATTAATTTTTTTTCAAGATGAAAATAGCCCAGCTATAATTTTTTTTTGAGGAATACCCAGGCAAGGTCAACTTGTTATTCTCTGCCCCACTGGGCTGCAAATCTTTGCTAGGAGGGATGCATTAGGCTTAACAGGAAAATGGGCTTTAAAAAAATAATAAATGGGATGTAATTATAAAAACTGGGCAGTAACTATAAAAAAATGCACCAAACATGAAATTAGTTTATAAAATATTATTTATGGATTTTGAAAATCTTAATTTTTAATTATTGCACACGCAATGTTTTATTGGGTTTTTACGTAATACAAATTTATATTTAATCTGACCAGAAATTTCGGGATAAAAATATTTTGGATCCCATCAAAATGTGGGAAATTTTATTGAATTCTGTCTTGAACGGTTGTTTTTTTGAATAAATCTTGAACAGTTGGTTGAAATTATTAATCGTTGTCCTAGCTAGAAAATGGGTTGTACTTTTAACAAACTGTAAATTGGCTATAGTAAATTCCATTAGAATTTAAAAATGGGTTGTACATTCTTAGAAATCGCAAATGGGCTATAAGTTCTCTCCCACACACTTGTGGGACTACTAAGTTGACGCGTCCCCCTAAAAACAGAAGTTGACGCGTATGCAAGGCTTTGTAAACTTATTATAGTCAACACACGATTCTAGCAGCAGTGGCCGTTGGATGTCTATCCAACGGATGTCGTGCTTCTTCTTCAATCTCGGATATTCTAGCTTCGGCCACCAAAAAATGATTCCTCCCCCTGACATCTGGGGTGCACCGTTTCGGAGGCTGACCTGTGGACCTACTAAGTTCACGCGTACCAAGGGCTTTGTTAACTTTGTCAATATAAACGATTCTAGATGCAATAACCGTACGATGTCCATCCAACCGGCATAGTGTTTCTTCAACCTCTGGTCTTCTTGCTCCAGCCGCCCAAAGCAGCGCCGGTCATGCCGCCTGCTCCTGCCTCCCGTGGCCGGCTGTGCTGCCGTGGAGGCCTCACCGCCCCTTACTACTCCCACCGCTGGCCAAGCCATCCCTCCACTCACCCACACCCCTATTATTCTACGGCGACGACAGCGTCACACCGCAACCAAACTAGTGAACCCTCGTACTCCTCTCCGCGCGGGCTTCCACTGCCGCATCTTCCCCGGCTCTGCGTCGTCCCCTACCTAGGCCTCACCATCGTCCACCGCCCTGGTGCTCTCGGTGCAGCGTGGTCAGCGTGGTCAAGGAACGACTTCCATCAGAAGAGTATTGTACGTGGAGAGACTGACAGCTGGGTCCATGGCGGCTGCAAGGAAGTGCCTCCTTATTACGCGCAAAATAATTATTCCTCCACCTGATAGCAAGGACCCACTGGATATGCCACCGTATTTCACGAAAAAACGCCCCCCCTGACTGTTGGGACCCACCGGCTACATCTTCACACGCAAGGAAGTGCCTCGTTATTACGCACACAAAATGAATACTCCCCCTGCTAGCTTGGACCCAGTATAGTGGGAGGCTGACTTGTGGGCCTACTAAGTTGACGGGGATGGAGGGCTTTGACAACTTAGTCAATATGCACGATTCTAGCTCCAGTGACCATACGATGTCCATCCAACAGCTGTAGTGCTTCTTCAACCTCTGGTCTTCTTGCTCCAGCCGCCCAAACCAGTGCCGTTCGTGCCTCGTGCTCCTGCCTCCCGTGGCCGGCTGCGATGCCGCGGAGGCCTCACCGCCCTCTACTACTCCCACTGGTGGCCAGGCCATCCCTCTACTCACCCACACCCCCTGTTATTCTGCGGCGACGGCAACCTCACACCGCAGCGAACCAGTGAACCCTCGTACTCCTCGATGCATGGGCATCCACTGCCACATCTTCCCCGGCTCCGCATCGTCCCCTTCCTAGGCCTCGCCGTCGTCCACCGCCCTGGTGCTCTCGGTGCGGCATGGTCAACATGGTCAAGAAACGACTTCCATCAGACATGGACTGTACATGGAGAGGCTGACAGCTGGGTCCATGGCCGCAGCAAGGAAGTGCCTCCTTATTATGCGGAAAATAATTATTCCTGCACCTGACAGCGGGGACCCACCGGACGGGCCACCGTATTTCACAAAAAAACGTTTCCCCCTGACTACTGGGACCCACCAGCTACATCTTCACACGCAAGGAAGTGCGTCCGGGCAAAAAAAAAATGATTCTCCCCCTGACTGCTGGGACCCACCAGCTACATCTTCGCACGCAAGGAAGTGCCTGACAGTCGGGACCCACCTGGTCAAAGCATACGCAGCATTATCATTCTGGTCGTGAATGTGTACGTACATACTGGTCCATGTAGAGGCGCGCACTTGTCGTAGTAGAGGCGCGCACGTAGCATGTACATGTATGTACAGCGGCCAGTGTGCAAGAAAGAAAACATGGCCACACACGTACATGCGGGCAGGGTTGAAAGTGCGTTATATCGACTAGAGGGGGGGGGGTGAATAGGTGATTTTTATGAAAGTCTTCAAAACGTGGGAGTTATGAAGACAAACAGTGAAGACTTTGCCTATTACTATGCAGCGGAAGTTAGATTACACTAGGCAAGCCATGGTCAAGTATTCAATAGAGTGAGAGCACAAAGACAAACAGCTGCAGTGTAATAAGGATCGGGTAGGAAGAAGTTATGAAGCCAAACAGATCATACATTCACGTTGTGAAGACAAAAGATAGAGCAAGCATGCAATGGCTTCACAATGAGTAACAGTAAGAAAAAGGAAGCGAAGATGAAACCAGTGACTCGTTGAAGACAATGATGTGTTGGACCAGTTCCAGTTGCTGTGACAACTGTACGTCTGGTTGGAGCGGCTAGGTATTTAAACCTTAGGACACATAGTCACGGACACCCAGTCCTGAACACGCAGCTCAGGACACCAAGTCCTCACCGTATTCTCCTTGAGCTAAGGTCACATAGTCCTCGCCCAATCACTCTGGTAAGTCTTCAAGGTAGACTCCCAAACCTTCACAGACTTCATTAACTGGCAATCCACAATGTCTCTTGGATGCTCTGAACGCGACGCCTAACCGTCTGGAGGATTCACAGTCCTCAAGTGTAATAAGTCTTCAGATCACACAAACAAGAAGACTTAAGTGATGCCCAATGTTCTCTGGCTCTGGGTGGTTAGGGCTTTTCTCCTCGCTAGGAATTTTCTCTCAAAGGCTTCGAGGTGGGTTGCTCTCAAACGACAAAAGCCGTGCACTGAAATCTGAGCAGCCAACCGTTTATGGTTGTAGGGGGTGGGCTATTTATAGCCACTTGGCAACCCGACCTGATTTGTCCGAAATGACCCTGGGTCACTAAGGAACTGACACGTGTCTCAACGGTCAGATTTCAAACTCTCATGGCAACTTTACTTGGGCTACAAGCAAAGCTGACTTGTCCGGCTCTGGACAAGATTCGCTCTCATTGTCTTCACTCGAAGACATAGGTTTTTGGTTTAGGCATCACTTCAGTCATTCTGACTGGTTCTCCTGGACCCCACTTAACAGTACGGTGGTTCCTATGACTCAACACAAAAGAAAAAGAACTACGAAAGATCTAAGTCTTCGAGCTCCATAGGCTTCATAACGTGTCTTCTTTTGTCATAGTCTTCAATGTGAATATCTTCATATACCACCTTTGGCTTCAATGTCTTCATACATTTTTAGGGGTCATCTCTGGTAGTAAAACCAAATCAATGAGGGAGTTCTACCTGTGTTATCCTGCAATTCTCACAAACACATTAGTCCCTCAACTAGGTTTGTCATCAATACTCCAAAACCAACTAGGGGTGGCACTAGATGCACTTACAATCTCCCCCTTTTTGGTGATTGATGACAAACTAGTTGAAGTTTTCAACGGGGAATATATTCTGTGAAATTGTAAAGGATAAGGAATTGTCTTCATAAGTTGCAAGGGCTCCCCCTGAAGATGTGCATATAAGTTAATTTGCTTTTGGAATGCAAATGCACATGGCAGGTTGTACTTGTGGAGATCCACTTCAGCTTATGATAACAATCCACTATGCATGTGAAGGTATATGAAGATAATGACATGCATAATGGAAAATGGACGTCTGCGGAATGAGATAAGTGCGGAATTTATCATCGCACATGCGGAATTTATCTTCGCAAAAACAAGTAGCAGACGACCATCGAGTCTTAGTGTTACAACTCAAAGAACCAAATGAAGCAAAAACGAGAGTTGTGAGCACGAAGCAAAATATAGCAAAACATAAAGCACCCGCCCATATGGACCCACTTGAAGACTATCAACTCATATGCTTCTCCCCCTTTTGTTAGCAAGGACAAAAAAGGTTTGAAGACATAGAGTGTCTATTCGTTCCCAGGAGCAGCAGGGTCGTTGGAGGTGTTTGGCGGTGCAGAAGAGCTTGGAGGTGCTGAAGCAGCTGGCGGTGATGTAGCATCGTCTTCTTCATCAATGATTCTGGCAGTGACTGTGGCAGCAGATGAAGAAAACTCAGAGTCTTCAAGTGATGGTGTGTTTCGCATCACAGCCCTTCTAGGAGGTGTGGTGTCAAACTTGAAACACTCTGTGAAGCCATCCTCTTCAAGTTCAGCTTCAGTACATATCATTGAGAGCCCTTTCCATGTACGACGACAGGTTTCATGAGTGACGAAGGCATTCTTGGTGGCAAGATTTTGAAGACGATTAGCATCCACCAAGAGGCTTTTCATCTGACGCTTTAGCCAGTCGTGATGCCTATCTTGTTTTTGATGAAGGGCCACAAGAAGCTCTCGGTCAGTGAGAACACGAGTGCGCTTCTTGGGTCTTGAAGCAGTTGCACTATCAGTGGCTTTAGTTGAAGCAGGGTGTGGCGCACCTGTAGTGCCAGCCAAAGGATACACCCTAGAGATGGCTTCAACACCTTCATCGTTCTGAGTGAAGCTCTGGTGTTCTGCATTCTGAAGACTCAACGGTTGCTTGGCAGGCTCTGGATATATAGCTTCAACTGAGGTATCCACATCTGGCAAGAAGATCCGATGATTTCGGGCTGAGGGCTGATACGAGATCGCAGAGTGCAGTTTGATCAGCCTCATCACCCAAGGAACATAGAACTTCAAACCAAATAAATCTGAGCCTGACGCTGCAAGTTGGCGTATGAAGAAATCCTGTGCGTTGAAGCATTTGCCATGAAGGATACAGAATATCATAGTCTTCATTGCACCCTCGATCTTGGCATTTGGAGAGTGCCCTTTAATAGGCCAGAGAGTCCGCCGGATGATGTGATATATGGTCTTGGGCAGGAACTCAAAGTCTTCAACGAAGAACTCTGTTGGATAAGGAGCATCGTGAGGCAATGGCTTCATCATTGAGAGCATCTGACTCATATTTGGTTCAGGCCTCTGGAATATGCTCTCAATAGCTTCAGCATGTAGTTGACAGCCTTCCTCGAAGAATTCGCTAGGAGTGGGCAGGCCGGTGAGCTCAATGATATCAAATGCATTGGCTTCATGATGGACATTGCCTGTCATCCACTCCAGGATCCAAGTCTTCGGATCTCTGTTGTATCCTTTAATGTGGAGGGTGGCATAGAACTGAAGCAGAAGCTCTTCATTCCAGTGCTCTTCATCAGTTATAAACGGCAGCAGACCCACTTGCTTGAAGCAATCCAGCGCGTCCTCTAAGCAGGGCAGACCAGCAATGCCTTCAACATCAAGGCGCTTGTGCGGGAAGATGCGACCTTGGTTGTATAGGATGCATGAATAGTAGCTGCGCTGAGGATAGCTCCAAAACCTATCTGATGAAATCCTTTCCCTTGAATAGGGGTTCTTGGAGCTGTTGAAAAATGTATTGTCTGCCTTGAAGCTATTGATGTCAAAGGAGCCAGGTGCTGATGCAGGACCTGGGAACCTTGGCAGCCTTGGGACTGGCTTCTGGACATGAGGCCTGTGCTCAACATGGTAATCAAATTGAGGACCTGCAGCAAACTCAGGAACAGAAGTGTCTGGATCAGTAGCTTCGCTGTCTGTTGAAGCTTTTGGTGGGGAGGGCTCCACATTTTCTTCAGTATTTGTTGTGGCAGCCTCAACATTTTCTTCCTCCGCTTGACTAGCTGGAGGGTCAGTCACAAGCACGTTTTCCTGGAGAACTACTTCTTGATGGAGCATTGGAGTGGGTTCTTGTGGTGTTTCTTCTTCGGCTGATGCAGCCGGAATGTCTTCAGCATGGACTTGAGGCCTTGGACCTTTGCGAAGCCTGCGGAACGCAGACGACGCTTGTGGGGTTGGAGTGGGCTGGGCCTCAAAGTCTTCTTCCTCTTGAGGGCGATCCGCCCATGATGCATCTTGTGCAATTGGCGTCAGAGGACGACCAATGTTGATGAGTTCGCTTTGTTCATTTTGAGGAAGGGCTGCATCATCTTGTACATTGTCCTTATGACCAATGTCTTCAGCAGCAATGGGGTCGGCTGCTGGTATGTCTTCAGCTTCAGGAGCCTCTGTGGAAGCAGGCTCATGAACCGTCAGTTGACGTTCTGCGTTCGGGTGCACCATAGCAATTGGTTCAACTATCAAGGGCTCTGTGGGAGCAGCCCGAGATTTCTTAATCTTTCTCTTCTTCTTGCTGGGGGCAGTAGGAGAGGCGTCAGAGCTTTTCCTCTTTCTTGCTTCAGCCTCAGCAGTTCTTGTCTTCTTAAGCTCTGAAGCTGTTGACCGGCTCTTTGGCTTCGAGCCAGTCGTTGCAGTTGGGAAGACAACTGGAACTGCTTCTTGCCTTGGTGCCTCTGGTTCAGCTGGAACAGTCTTCTTCTTTTTCTTTGCAGCCATCTTGGGGTCGATGCCAGGACGCCCAAGTGCCTTGCGCTTCTTGGCCTCATTGTAGGCCTGCACACATCTGTCTGCCAGAGACTTCATCCGCTCACGTGAACCTTGAGCTTCTGCACGCTTCTTCAGAAAGTTTTCCTTAAGTTCATGCAACATGGTCTTGAAGCTCTTCACTTCTTGCACGCTGAGCTTGGCCATATGCTTCTTGAACTGAGCCTTTTCATGATCAATTTTCTCCTTCAGTTCAACTATGCGCTGGGCAATAGCAAGTTCTGAAGCAATAGCGCCTTGGAATGCGATGCTGAGGCCAACAAGCAGCTGCAGATCTTCGAAGCTTATGTCTGGTGTGGCAAACCATTCGTCGATGAAGTTGTGGATGATGGCGACATCAAAGAGAGGCAAATTGTTGAAGATTTCAGCTTCTTCTTTGCTTTTGATGAGCTGCTCTAGAGCGTCATCTCCAAGATCTTCATCACTTGATAGATCAATGGCTTCACTGCGCAGAATGGCAGCAGCTGTGAGCTCTTTGCCGGAGTGTGGCTGAGGCACTTTGGCCTTCTGGGGCTTGGAGATGCGGGATATGTCTTCAGACTACACACTGACTTCAGGAGGCGCAGTTGCCAATGGCTTCGCCCTTGAGATTTTTGACGAAGGGGCCGGCTTTGAAGCTTTTGGCTTCTTCGACTGCTTTGGCTTCGGTACAGCAGGAGCTTCATCAGACTCAGAGTCAGCTGGAGGGTCATTCACGGCAGTCCCTTGGACTAGGATGTAGGTGATGAGGCCTTCAAGGTTGGCAAAGGGACCGATGATATTGGGTTCGGCGTCGCGTGTGCCATCTGCCCTTGGTGCGGAGGGACCAGGGTTGAAGTCTAACCCAAATTTCTTCTTGTTCAGCTTCGCTGATTGTTGAGCAAACTGGAAGTTGCGCTTGAACAGATTGTCGTCACGACACCAGAGTAGTGACGACGGATGTGCATCATCAGGCTGTGGTCCTCGGACCATGCATGGGTAGAAGCCTTGAGCAATGGCTTCATCTCTGGTCCTGGGTATGAGATTCTTGAAACGGATGTCCCCCCATGGTCTCCTGATGGCACTTTTCTCAGCATACTCCTGGGTGACGAAGCGGTATTTGAACCATTGTTCTGCCCAATAGCGTCGAATCCATTGGATTTGAGTCTTGCGCTGCCCATAGTTCTCTTCAGGATCTGTTTTATACATTTCTGTCAGGTCTTCAGGCAGATCTTTGGAAGTTCCTTCACGTCTCTGTCTGCCCCCCTTCCTTGCTGCTGCTTCTGAAGCCATAAACTTTAACTTGAAAGGCTTCAAAACTTTCAAGGGTTTCAAAGGCTTTCTTTTGCTGGACCAACATGAACTGGCTTCAGGAGAGTTTATGTGATGCTGTAGGAATTCTGCAAATAAATGCAGACTATGAGAACCGAAGGATTCTCCCATGGACATGTACCTATGACAGCATTAAGGTGCGAGGGAAGGGGAAGAGGTCATATGCATTCTCAGAAGGTTTTGAAGATTAATCAGTTTAGAAGACATTGACCTCATCGTGCGAAGACATTCACTCATAGATAAGAAGTTGGTTCCATATTTGTACGAACCCACAGATCAGTACAAGTGAGGAATCTAACTACTTCACGAAGCAGAAGTGAATATACTAGGCATGTTAGAGATGCAGATTGAGAGATCTAACTTGTGTGAAAATAAACCTTTTATGGTAGAAAGTGACAGAACCATGAGATCAAAAGAGGCTGTAAAAAGAAGTTTTATTTACCACACTTGGAACTGCTAGACGGAAGTGGGAGATGATGCCGAGCAGTTTAGTCCTCCGTGCCCTAACTTGGCGACGGAAGACACCTACGGCGACGGCGGAGAGGACGATGTCCGCGGTCGGTGTGAGGACAGCGTCGGAGAGGTTGCGGCAGCGAAGCGCTTCGTCGCCGGCGTTGTCGAGAGCTAGCGGTGGCGCTAGGGTTCGTGCGAGGGTGGAAGAAGGAGATAATGACCGCGGTAAGTGTGAATTTATAGGCTCAGGGGCGGCACTGTGCTATTACACAGGTGCCCCTGGCGATTCGCATCTGAGGAACGCGTGGCCAGTTTGCGGAAGTTTTGGGGTTTGTTCCACGTCCCACGCACGCCTGGATTGTCGGGCGGTCGTTCCTGCTTCTCCGGATTTTATGTGGAGGAATGAGCATTGAAAACGGACTTTATGGTTGTCTCTATATCTTCTGCTGACAGGACGCAGTGAAGACATTCGACAGTTTCAATAGAATGCATATGACTTGGAGAGATAGAATTTGAGATAGAAAGCATAGAGAGATTAGGGTCCGATCACATTCACTTAGTTCAAAAGATTCAACCAAGAAGACATAGCTATAAGTGAATGCTGTAGAGGACAGAGCACTAGTATGTATATATCTATATAATCAACATAGTGAAGATAATCATGAAGACATGTTAAGTTCGAAGCCAAACCAAATGTGAAGATATTGCAAGGTAACGCCATGAGTGAAACACTTCAAAATAGAACATTTGGTGGTGGTGTTACCCACCGTATAGGAAGTATTAGACCCAGACACGGCGCACAATTATCGTGGCGCTCCGAAGTCAAATTCCACATCGATGTATTCACACTTAGAATGTATGTCTTCATTGATTGAAGATATACTTTACTTTGTGTGTTGCACATCTAAGTCATCAATATGCATAAGTGTTAGGATGTGTGCCTGATCACAGGACATTTGAGGATTCCAGGATATTTAGCTCACACCGTAACTTGCAAAATCTCTTCTCATCCAAGGGCTTGGTGAAGATATCTGCCAATTGTCTTCAGTGTTGACGTGTATGATATCAATGTCTTCCTTCACAACATGATCTCTGAGAAAGTGATGACGAATTTCAATGTGCTTTGTCTTCGAGTGTTGAACTGGGTTGTTGGCAATCTTGATGGCACTTTCGTTGTCGCAGTAAAGTGGCACTTGCTTCAGATGAATGCCATAGTCCTTGAGTGTTTGCTTCATCCACAAAAGCTGAGCGCAGCAAGATCCAGTTTTAGCAGTGGAGAGAGATACACAGTTCTGCTTCTTTGCAGACCAACATACAAGTGATCGTCCCAGAAAGTGACATGTGCCTGATGTAGACTTGCTATCAACTTTGTCACCAGCATAATCAGCATCCGAAAATCCAACCAAATCAAACTCTGAGCCCTTGGGATACCATAATCCTAGAGTTGGGGTGTGAGCCAAATATCGAAGAATTCGCTTCACAGCTAAGTGATGCGACTCCTTTGGTGCCGCTTGAAATCGAGCACACATGCAAACACTAAGCATAATATCTGGCCTAGATGCACATAAATAAAGCAAAGAACCAATCATGGAGCGGTATACCTTTTGATCGAACTCTTTACCATTGTCGTCAGGACCTAGATGATGTTTGGCTGGCATTGGTGTTGTGAAGCCTTTGCAGTCTTGCATACCGAACTTCTTCAGGCAATCTTTGAGATACTTCTCTTGAGATATGAAGATGCCATTGTGTTGTTGTCGTATTTGAAGACCAGGGAAGAACTTCAGCTCCCCCATCATTGACATCTGATATTGCTCTTGCATCATATATCCAAACTCTTCACAGTACTTCTGATTGGTGCAGCCGAAGATAATGTCATCCACATATATTTGGCACACAAACAGTTCACCATCATATGTCTTCGTGAAAAGAGTGGGATCCAGGGAACCAGGTATGAAGCCTTTGCTCTTCAGGAAGTATTTGAGTGTGTCATACCAGGCCCTAGGGGCTTGTTTGAGGCCATACAGTGCCTTGTTGAGCTTGTATACCATGTCAGGATGTTTTGGATTTTCAAAGCCAGGTGGTTGTGCAACATACACTTCTTCTTCAATCTTGCCATTGAGAAAGGCACTTTTCACATCCATTTGATATAGAAGTATGTTATGATGATTTGCATAGGCCAGCAGTATGCGTATGGCTTCAAGCCTTGCCACAGGAGCAAATGTTTCATCGAAGTCAATGCCCTCCACTTGAGTATATCCTTGAGCAACGAGACGAGCTTTGTTTCTGACAACTTGACCATGCTCATCTTGCTTGTTGCGGTATATCCATTTGGTGCCTATTATGTTGTGCTTCCATGGATCAGGACGCTTAACCAGTTCCCATACATTATTCAGCTCAAACTGTTGAAGCTCTTCTTGCATAGCTTGAATCCATTCAGGTTCCATGAAGGCTTCTTCAACTTTCTTGGGTTCTGATATTGAGACGAATGCGAAGTGCCCACAGAAATTTGCTAGCTGAGTTGCCCTTGAACGAGTGAGTGGACCAGGTGCATTGATGCTGTCAATTATTCTGTCAATCTGCACTTCATTTGCAACACAAGGATGTACAGGGCGAAGACTTTGCTCTTGCTGATCTGTGTTGTTGTTGGGAGGAATGTCTTCAGGCTGAGCATTGTCTTCATGTTGATCAGGTGCTGAGATGATAAGTTCTTCTTCAGGATGAGCTTCAGAAGGTATAATCTCTCCAGTTCCCATAAGCTTGACTGATTCACTAGCTGGAACTTCATCTAGCACATTTAGCAGTTGCTCTCTTTGTGAACCATTTGTCTCATCGAACCGCACATCCACTGTTTCAACAACTTTGTAGTGAAAGAGGTTGAAGACTCTGTAGGAGTGCGAATCCTTTCCATATCCTAGCATAAAGCCCTCATGTGATTTTGGTGCAAACTTTGAGGTGTGGTGTGGGTCCTTGATCCAACACCTTGAGCCAAATACTCTGAAGTAACTGACATTTGGCTTCTTGCCAGTTAGGAGTTCATAAGATGTCTTGTTCAGAAGCTTGTGAAGATAAACACGATTGATTGTATGGCATGTAGTGTCAATGGCTTCAGTCCAGAATTTTCTTGGAGTCTTGTATTCATCAAGCATCGTTCTGGCCATCTCAATGAGTGTTCTATTCTTGCGTTCGACGACGCCATTCTGCTGTGGCGTGTACGGAGCTGAGAATTCATGTGTGATGCCCAAGGTATCAAGATATGTATCAAGGCCAGTGTTCTTGAATTCAGTGCCATTGTTACTTCTGATGTGCTTTATCTTGGCGCCAAAATTGTTCATAGCTCGATTGGCGAAGCGTCTGAAGACATCCTGCACTTCAGTCTTGTAAAGGATTATGTGCACCCAAGTATATATAGAGTAATCATCAACAATCACGAAGCCATAGAGGCAAGCAGTAGTAGTAAAAGTTGAGTAGTGAGTGGGACCGAAAAGATCCATGTGGAGCAGTTCGAAGGGTTGAGTAGTAGTCATGATTGTCTTCGAAGGATGTTTTGCCCTTGTCATCTTCCCTGCTTCACAGGCACCGCATAAGTGATCTTTCTTGAACTTGACGCCCTCGATGCCTATGACATGCTTCTTCTTCGCAAGGGTGTGGAGGTTCCTCATGCCAGCATGCCCAAGCCTCCGATGCCAAAGCCAGCATTCTGAAGCTTTTGCAAGAAGACATACTGCAAGTTGTGGCCCTGCTGAGAAATCTACCACATACAAATCATCTTTCCGATACCCTTCAAACACTCGAGACTTGTCAGATTCCATTAGTACTAGGCAACGATATTTTCCAAACATTACGATCATGTTCAAATCGCAAAGCATTGAGACAGACATTAAGTTGAAGCCAAGGGATTCAACAAGCATGACTTTATCCATGTGTTGATCCTTTGAGATTGCAACTCTACCTAGACCCAATACCTTACTTTTACCAGTGTCAGCAAATGTGATGTGGCTCTTGTTGGATGGACGTAAGGTTGAGTCCATAAGAAGGCTTCTTTTGCCAGTCATGTGATTTGTACATCCACTGTCAATAATCCATTCTGAAGACTTTGAAGACGCTGGTGTCGTACCCTTGGCACCACGTGCCATGAAGCAGTAGGTAGGAGTGGAGTCGTTCTTGTCATTTGCGTCGGTGTCGGTGATGCAGTCATTGTCTTCAGTGTTGAAGATGGACTTGGCGACATATGCTGTAGCCAGACTCGCAATGCCAGAATCAGACTCCTCCTCAGACTCCACCTCTGCCTCCTCAGAAGCGAACTCCTCCAATGAATCCATTTCCTTGCCAACAAACACACGTGCTTTGCTAGATGAGCTCTTCTTGTGTGATGAAGACTTTGAGGAAGACTTGGAAGAAGACTTTGAGTATTTCTTCTTCTTCTTGTCATCAGAATCATATTCCTTGCTCTTCTTATTCCTTCTGTTCTCATTGTCCCACTGTGGACACTCAGAGATGAAGTGTCCAGTTTTCTTGCACTTGTGACATGTTTTCTTCTTGTAGTCATGAGCAGAAGCTTCATCATTCCTTGAGCTTGATCGTGAAGATTTTCTGAAGCCTTTCTTCTTGGTGAATTTTTGGAACTTCTTCACTAGCATTGCAAGTTCCCTTCCAATGTCTTCAGGATCATCAGAACTGCTGTCAGATTCTTCTTCAGATGAGGAAACAAATTTTGCCTTCAAGGCACGAGTTCGCCCATAGTTTGGACCGTAGATATCTCTTTTCTTAGAAAGCTGAAACTCATGTGTGTTGAGCCTCTCAAGTATGTCAGACGGTTCGAGTGTCTTGAAATCAGGACGTTCTTGAATCATCAGGGCTAGGATGTCAAACGAACTATCAAGTGATCTCAGCAGCGTCTTGACGACTTCATGTTTGGTGATCTCAGTGGCGCCAAGGGATTGAAGCTCATTTGTGATGTCAATGAGCCGGTCAAATGTGTGCTGGACATTCTCATTGTCATTTCGCTTGAAGCGGTTGAAGAGGTTGCGAAGAACACTGATTCTTTGATCTCTCTGGGTTGAGACGCCTTCATTGACCTTGGAGAGCCAGTCCCATACCAGCTTGGATGTCTTCAAGGCACTCACACTGCCATACTGTCCTTTTGTCAGATGACCACAAATGATATTTTTGGCAGTAGAGTCCAGTTGAGTGAACTTCTTGACATCAGCAGCAGTGACACCTTCTCCAGCCTTGGGAACGCCATTCTCGACGACATACCATAGGTCGACGTCAATGGCTTCAAGATGCATGCGCATCTTATTCTTCCAGTAGGGATATTTAGTTCCATCGAAGACGGGGCACGCAGCGGAGACTTTGATTATCCCTGCAGTCGACATAGCTAAAACTCCAGGTGGTTAAACTGAATCACACAGAACAAGGGAGCACCTTGCTCTGATACCAATTGAAAGTGCGTTATATCGACTAGAGGGGGGGGGGGTGAATAGGCGATTTTTATGAAAGTCTTCAAAACCTGAGAGTTATGAAGACAAACAGTGAAGACTTTGCCTATTACTATGCAGCGGAAGTTAGATTACACTAGGCAAGCCATGGTCAAGTATTCAATAGAGTGAGAGCACAAAGACAAACAGCTGCAGTGTAATAAGGATCAGGTAGGAAGAAGTTATGAAGCCAAACAGATCATACATTCACGTTGTGAAGACAAAAGATAGAGCAAGCATGCAATGGCTTCACAATGAGTAACAGTAAGAAAAAGGAAGTGAAGATGAAACCAGTGACTCATTGAAGACAATGATGTGTTGGACCAGTTCCAGTTGCTGTGACAACTGTACGTCTGGTTGGAGCGGCTAGGTATTTAAACCTTTGGACACAGTCCCGGACACCCAGTCCTGAACACGCAGCTCAGGACACCAAGTCCTCACCTTATTCTCCTTGAGCTAAAGTCACATAGTCCTCGCCCAATCACTCTGGTAAGTCTTCAAGGTAGACTCCCAAACCTTCACAGACTTCGTTCACTGGCAATCCACAATGTCTCTTGGATGCTCTGAACGCGACGCCTAACCGTCTGGAGGATTCACAGTCCTCAAGTGTAATAAGTCTTCAGATCACACAGACAAGAAGACTTAAGTGATGCCCAATGTTCTCTGGCTCTGGGTGGTTAGGGCTTTTCTCCTCGCTAGGAATTTTCTCTCAAAGGCTTCGAGGTGGGTTGCTCTCAAACGACAAAAGCCGTGCACTGAAATCTGAGCAGCCAACCGTTTATGGTTATAGGGGGTGGGCTATTTATAGCCACTTGGCAACCCGACCTGATTTGTCCGAAATGACCCTGGGTCACTAAGGAACTGACACGTGTCTCAACGGTCAGATTTCAAACTCTCATGGCAACTTTACTTGGGCTACAAGCAAAGCTGACTTGTCCGGCTCTGGACAAGATTCGCTCTCATTGTCTTCACTCGAAGACATAGGTTTTTGGTTTAGGCATCACTTCAGTCATTCTGACTGGTTCTCCTGGACCCCACTTAACAGTACGGTGGTTCCTATGACTCAACACAAAAGAAAAAGAACTACGAAAGATCTAAGTCTTCGAGCTCCATAGGCTTCATAACGTGTCTTCTTCTTTTGTCATAGTCTTCAATGTGAATATCTTCATATACCACCTTTGGCTTCAATGTCTTCATACATTTTTAGGGGTCATCTCTGGTAGTAAAACCGAATCAATGAGGGACTTCTACCTGTGTTATCCTGCAATTCTCACAAACACATTAGTCCCTCAACTAGGTTTGTCGTCAATACTCCAAAACCAACTAGGGGTGGCACTAGATGCACTTACAAGGGTCTCGGACGCCTACTCGCGCATACGTACGGCCAGGGCTCGTGTACATGGCTGGGTCAAAATGGAGAAACAACGTCATCGTCGTGTTCATGGGGAGCCAACCGGCTGGGTCGGAACGGAATGCGTCGTCGTGTTCATTGGGAGGGCTTGGACGGAACAGCCGATGGAAATGAGGCCTGGCGTACTGCAGAACGGAGGAAACGACCTTGTGTTCGACCGGCCACAGTCGAAACGGGATCCTATTCATCGGGAGGGGTCTGGCGCACCGCAAAACGGAGGAAACGGATCTCCTACGGTCGAAACGGTGGTCCAGTTCATCGGGAGGGGTGTGGCGTACCGCAAAACGAAGGAAACGGACTTGTGTTGGTGCGCTACGGTCAAACGGGGGTCATGTTCTTCGGGAGGGGTGTGGAGTACCGCAAAACGGGACTCCACGGTATACTGTTCATCTCCACCGTCGACCCCCTCCAGCCTCCACGGGCTACTGTTCATCCACCGTCGACCTTCTCCAGCCTCCACCTGTGATTGTTCATCCACGGGCTCCTGTTCATCCAGCCTCCACCGTGCGCTACTCCACCGGCTACTGTTCAACCAGCCCTCTCCACGGGCTCCTGTTCAATCACCCCTCCACGGGCTACTGTCCATCCAGCCCTCCACCATCTACTGTTCATCTAGCCCTGCATGGGGTAGTCCTGTTCATCCAACCCTCCACGGGGTCCTGTTCATCCAGCCCCAATCGGCTCGATCGACCGGGGTCCTGTTCATCTAGAGGCAACACCACGGGGTCCTGTTCATCCACCCCCACCGGGAACTGTTCATCCAAACCCCCCAGCAACGCTCACTGTTCATCCAAAGGCAGCATCGATCGGCTTTAGTTAGCAGCAGTAGCGAAGGAATCGCTCGATCGGGTTCAGTTAACAGCCATCGATCGATCGCTCGAGTTCAGTAACATGTAGCCTGCAGTGCAATCACTCGGGTTCAGATAGAGCCCAATGCCTAGCACCCACGCGCATGCGTGTATGAGAGAAACGCGCATCGCTCGGCCTGACCACCCACCGTAACTGGGAACACCCCAATATCCCCCCCCTCGCTTCTACCATGGTTTTTTCCGTCATGGACAGCCCAAAGAATGTCATGCAGCTGCTTCTCCGGCCCGCCCAGGACGAAAAGCCCATTTTCTGTCATGATTTTTTGTCATAGAAGTAGGAGCCCACCACATCTATGATGATACTGGATTTTGTCACAATTATTGTCATAGAAGTGTCATAAGTATGACATAATTTTTTTCTTTCGGCCCCAAATATCACGGATGTGTCTTTTTTTTTGTAGTGATGTGAGGTGGAATGACCCACCGCTCATGCAAGTGAGTGCGGGCAATGGGAAAAGGAGCAACACTCTCGATAAAAGCCTGAAGATAGGGGGCATGAGGAAAGGCCCACTTGTGCTGAAAGCTAGCGAGACGGATCTCATGCCACAGAAAATGAGGAACATTTATCTTCCCCTTTGGAGATGCATAGAGGCAATGTATGAGATCAATGCAGTAGCTGTTGCACGACCCCTTGTCACCCATCTTGGGATAGATGGTACGAATGACACACTGATAGATGATGTAGAAACGTGAGCGCCAAATGGAGACTTGGTTCAGACCCTTTTGTTTCTCATCATTAGTCAAATCTCCTATCGGTTTGAGAAGATCCATACAGACATCAATACCCTTGGGCCTATGGTTGGGGTCATCCTTATGGATTTTGAACCCGGTGTCAGGAAACCCAAGGGTAGCAACAAATTGAGAATAAGATGCCGTGAGCACGGTGTCGGAGGTCATCCAAGTGACGGTGTTATTTGGACCAAAATAACATGTGGCATAGAATTGATGAATGGAAGCTTGGTTAAAGTCATGTTGAAATGCAAATGGAGCAGCAAGATTAGATGACTCAATGAGCTCAATAGCCCTCGGATATTTCTTCAAATGAGCACGAATGTGATCAAGATCAATGCATATGTGGAGAGATAGGCCTTTAGGAATGATGATAGTGGTAAAAATGTCAGCTTGGACATTAGTGCGAAAATGATTGTCCTGAGAGTCATGAGTAACCGTAAATTGATCAACATCATGACGCAACTTAAGATATGAAGCAATGGGAACCTTGTTGAACTCCTTAACATGGTGTCTGAGTGGTAAAGGAGATTCAAGAGAGATATGACGAGCATCATCGTGAGGTTGCACCAGAGGAGGAGGAGGCTTGAAGGTGGGACGATGAGTTCCCGGCTTGGGTGCGGAGGTCCGAACAGCAACAAACTTGGGCTGCTCCAAATCATCCAGTTCATCCCCATAGTCAGAGTCCTCCAAAGAGGAGTTGCTAGTAGAGCTGTGAGGATGGGCGACACGCTTCCGAGGACGAGCCCTCTCCTGTGAGTCATCGAGGCCACCATGACGAGACATACGGGATGGCCCACTGGTGACCTGCTTGCACGCGAAGTGCTTGGTCTTGGGCATCTCGGCCTAGAGGAGGAGGAAGACCCAAATCAGCAACCCCCACCATATATTTAAGTATCGATGGATGAGGGGAGAAGAGATAGGTGCTACCTTGGAGTGAAGAACGCGGAGGAAGATGATGACCGAAGCGAATCAGGCAATGGGCCGCGCCTGGAACTGGGTGACCAGAGCGGTGCGGCATCGGCGAGGGGCCCAGCCGACGAGCGGCCGTGGCGAGGAGCCGTGAGACAGGGGCGGTGGCGGTGAGGAACAGAGGAGGGGAGCGAAAGGATTAGGGTGAAATGACTCGAACCGCACCCCGCACTATATATATGTGCCCGAGGAAATCCCGGACGACCAGAGTTCTTCGGACGTCGGGTGCCTGGGCGAGGGGAAGAACTAACGGAAGACCGGATAGACCGGACGACTGGAAGAGGGTGACATTCCGGACGACCAGAGTCCTACGGACGTCCGGTGCCTGGGCCAGGGAAAAAAATTAACGAAAGTCCGGATAGACCGGACAACCGACACACAGAAATTTGTCTAAAAAAGACAATGGAGATTATGACAAGGGTAGGAGATGATGATGACAATGGTGGTCTAACCAATGTGTAAGGGTACCAATGATGAATTAGTATAATGTCAAGTAGTGAGTATCCTATGTCAATAAAACAACAACAACAAACATAAATCGCACCAATCTAACCCATGTTTGAGTATATGTGAGATGGCACCGCAAGAATTTGAACCTTGGGTGCATAATCACTACTCCATCATTATAAAGCAACATAGTTAGAATAACATGGTAGCTTTGAGAGTGTTTGTTCTATTTATGCATTACATAGGGTGAGAGTACCCATGAGTTGAGTGTCCCCCCCCTAAATATATGCCTACATCAAGACAAGACATTAAGTTCATGCATGAATGGGTACTAGATTTCACATAATATTGTCAAGCTCCAAGATACCAAGTTCACGCCTAAGTCGACAAAACCTTGCTTCATCCAATGGCTTGGTGAAAATATCTGCAAGTTGCATATCTGTTCCAACATGAGCAATGTAAATATCACCCTTCTCCACATGATCTCTCAAGAAGTGATACCTAATATCAATGTGCTTGGTGCGGGTATGATCCTTGGGGTTCTCAGCAATATTGATGACACTTTCATTATCACATAGAAGAGGCACATGTCTATAGGTTATACCGTAATCCTTCAAAGTTTGCCTCATCCATAGTAATTGAGTTGCACAACTGGCGGTTGCAATGTATTCAGCTTCTGCGGTAGAGATGGCAATACAATTTTGTTTCTTCGAGGACCAACTTACCAAGGAGCATCCAAGAAACTGACATGCGCTGAAGGTGGACTTACGATCCACTTTGTCTCCATCCCAATCCACATCCGTGTACCCAATGAGATCAAACTTAGCATCCTTGGGGTACCATAGACCCAACTTTGGGGTGTGAACAAGGTATCTAAGAATATGCTTAACTGCCTTATGATGACTTGCCCTAGGGGAAGCTTGAAATCTAGCACACACGCATACACTAAACATGATGTCTGGTCTAGATGCACAAAGATAGAGCAATGAACCAATCATAGAGTGGTAAATAGATGGGTCGAAAGGAATACCATTTGTGTCTTTAGTGAGTGCAATTTTGGTTGGCATGGGTGTCTTACATGGACTAGCATCAGACATGCCAAACTTCTCTAAGATATCCTTGAGGTATTTTGCTTGAGACAAGAAAATTCCTTCTTGAAATTGTTGAATTTGAATCCGAGGAAGAACTTCAAATCCGCATTGAGTGACATTTCAAAATTCTTGGTCATGGAAGCCGCAAACTTCTTGCACAAATGAATGTTAGGAGAACCAAAAATGATATCATCTACATAGATTTGGCATAAGATCAAATCACCCTTGTCCCTCTTAGTAAAAATAGTGGGATCGATCACCCCTCTCACAAAACCATCATCGAGTAGAAACTTCTTAAGATGATCATACAAAGCCTTATGAATTTTATACACATAGTCTTTGTGATCGGGATCAACGAACCCAGGTGGTTGTGATACATATACTTCTTCTTGTAGAGGACCGTTAAGGAAAGCACTCTTCACATCCATTTGATGTAATGTAAAACCATTGAAAGCAGCGTAAGAAAGTAAGAAGCGAATGGATTCAAGACGGGCAATGGGGGCAAAGGTCTCACCAAAGTCCAAACCTTCAACTTGTGAGTACCCTTGTGCCACTAACCTTGCCTTGTTACAGATGATTACACCATTCTCATCTTGCTTGTTCTTGAAAATCCATTTTGTTCCAATGACGTTGTGCTCGGTATTTGGCCTCTTGACTAATGACCACACTTGGTTGCGTTCAAGACTGTTCAACTCTTCTTGAATAGCAACGAGCCAATCGTTGTCCATCAATGCCTCTTGTACCTTGAGAGGCTCAACACTAGACACAACGAGAAGTGAGCACAAAAGTTTGTCAAATGTTTACGAGTGACTCTAGCTTCCGATATGCCGGTGATAATTTTTTCAACATCAACACGACCGGCCACTCGCGGCATGGTGGAGGTAAGATTTCACGAGGTTTAACTTCATGTCCATCATTCACGTCCTCAACATATGGATCATTAATGTGTGGTGGAAGATCTTCTTCTTCATCTTGCATTTTTTGAGGTTCATCGTCAATGATTGCATTTTCTTGTTCTTGACCATGAGGATGATCTTGTTCTTGATGATTATCATGAAGAGTAACTTGATCATCATCGTGTATTTGATCTACGGGCATTGGTTGAGCAATATGTGCTTGTGGTGGTATGGGTGTTGAAGTAGTTTGATGATGTGTGAAGCCTCCATCTTCTTCTTCTTCATCATCATGAGGTTCTTGTTCCATTGGAATAAGTGCACCAACACCCATAGTCAAAATATCTTAAGAGGAATCTTCTTCACCTACATCACTTAGATTAACTTGCTCCCCATGGGAGCCATTAAATTCATCAAACACCACGTCACAAGTTTCTACAACACATCCATTGGATTTGTTGTACACTCTATAGGTGTGAGAGTTTGATCCATAGCCAACAAATATACCCTCGATGGTTTTAGATTGAAATTTTCCTAACCGTTCTCTTTTGTTGAGGATGAAACATTTGCACCCAAATACACGAAAGTACTTGACATTTGGCTTGTTCCCGGCTAGGAGCTCATATGGAGTCTTTTCCAATATAGTGCGAAGGAAGAGCCGGTTTGATGCATGGCATGCGGTGTTGACGGCCTCGGCCCAAAAACTATGTGGCGACTTGTATTCATCCAACATGGACCTTGCCATCTCCACAAGTGTGCGGTTCTTCCTTTGTGCTACACCATTTTGTTGGGGAGTGTATGGAGCTGAATATTGATGCTCAATCCCTTCATCACTAAGAAACTATTCCAAGGTGTAGTTCTTGAACTCAGATCCATTATCACTTCTTATTGCCAAGATTTCTTTGTCAAACTTGCGTTGTGCTTGCTTGGCAAAATCAATGAAGGTGATCTTTGTTTCATCCTTGGATTTGAGGAAGAAGACCCATGTATATCTTGAGTAATCGTCGACAATGACAAGCCCATACTTTTTCCCACCAAGACTATCCCATGAAGGAGGCCCAAAGAGATCCACATGAAGGAGCCCCAAAGGCCTTGAAGTAGACACAATATTCTTGGGTGGGTGCTTTGATTGATGTTCCTTCCCGGCTATGCATGCACTACACACACGATCTTTCTCAAAAGAGACATTGGTTTGTCCAAGGATGTGATTACCCTGTAAGAGATATTGAAGATTTCTCATGCCGACATGGGATAGCCGGTGATGCCATAGCCACCCCTTGTCGGCCTTAGCCATTAGACAAGTTGCATGGAATGTGCTCTCTTTCGAGAAATCAACCGTGTAAAGGTTGCCATCCAACTCTCCAACAAAGGCCACTTCGAGAGTATCTCTCTTAAAGACTTTCACATCCGTTAGTCCAAAGAGTGTATCATAACCAACGGAAGCCAACTGGCGAACAGAAAGCAAATGGTATTTAAGGGATTGGACAAGCATGACATTTGCAAGAGACATGTCATTTGTGATAGCCACTTTGCCCAACCCGAGTACCTGTCCTTTTGATCCTCCACCAAACATAATGCTCATAAATGGTTGAATAGCTTCCATGAAATCGTAGAGAAATTTGCTATCTCCGATCATATGATTGGTACATCCACTATTAATGACCCGTTTTACTCCACCGGAGAAGGCAACCTACACACAATTATTACTTGGTTAGAGGCACCCATTTTGCAATGGGACCTCTCAAGTTAGTCACAAGGGTCTTATGGACCCAAATAGTATAGAAACGAAATGCATTTTGAGGACCAACAAACATTGCATAAACTCCTCCATCCTTAGTCTTACGAAGTACATAGGAGGGAGGCATGAACTCTTTTGGCTTGTTGAGAGTGGGCATGACCCTTGTGGCCTTCCCACCAACAACCTTACCTTTATCCTTGTGCCCTTCTCGTACAAAAGTTTCTTTTAGAGGGGTGGTGCACTTTTGAGAGGACATCTTCTTCTTGCTTGTGCTTGGGTCAAACCCTAGTCCCTCTTTGGCAAACACCTCATTGTGTTGGCTCAATACCTCATTAAGGTTCTTTTGCCCTTGAGCACAAGTCATGCGACCTTTCTTGATTTGAGCCTTAATAAAGCGATTCTCCTCAAGAATAGATGCTAAATCACTACTAGAGTTAGTAGTACATGCATCAACATTGATAATAGGAGAAGAGTAAGCCTTGGCTAGAGTTTCAAGATAAGTAAGCTTGAGAGTCTCAAAACTCTTTGCAAGAAGGTTGAGCTCTTCTTCCTTAGTCTTGAGGGACATGGATAGGAGCTCACAATCCTTAGAGAGAGAAGCATTAGACTTCACAAGCTTACTTTTGTCATTCATCAACTCTTCGCAAGAGTCAATAGCCTTTTTCAAGGAGGAAAGATCTTTAGTATGATCATCAATGTTTTTACCAATTTTTAAGCATAGTTCATCATTTCATGCTTCCTCATATTGGACTTTCCGCTCAAGGATTTCATATTTTCCCTTTTCCTCGGTGACGAGGGTGTCGAGTTCCTTAATGGTGATGGTGTGCTTACTCACCATCTCAATAAGCATACGAAACATAGTGAGCTTCTTTCCTTTGAGGGAGCACATGAAATTATTTAGTTTAGCAAGCATGGGATCATCTATATCATCATCCTCATGACTATCCTCTGCATCAAGATACTCATCACTAGGAGTAGGAGGAGTGAAAAGAGGAGGATTTGATCATGGAGTTACCTTGACCTTGTCGAGAGAGCTTTGGTCCTCTCCATCTTCTACCATGGCCTTTGCCATTAGGCACTTATGAGCGTTGCCCTTGAAGTCCTTCATATAGTTGTAGGTGACAATATCACCACTCTTGTTGACTAGCCTCAACGTGTTTTGAGATTCTTGAGCAACTCCGGCAACACCACTAACATCATCCGGATTAGATTCTTCTTGAGCAACCATTGCTTTCCCATCTCTCTTCTTGAGCTTGGATTTCAAAGGATTTGGCAATTTCTTCTTGGGAAAGGTCTTGGGAAACCTTGCTTTATGTTCTCTCTTCTCATAAGGACACTCGTTGGAGAAGTGATTGGTTTCTTCACAGTTATATCATTTTCTCACTTTCTTCTTCTGGAATCTTCCTTTGAATTTTCCTACTTCTTGACAAAGAGAGCCATGTCTTCATATGAAGGGCCCTCATCAGATTCAATCTCATCACCATCTTTGTCATCATCATCATCTTCTTCTTCTTCTTCTTCTTCACTTTGCTCTTCTTCACATACATGCTTGGACTTCAATGCAAGATTGATTTTTGATGTTGAGGTACCATGCATGGCAAGATGTTTTGTAGCATTTGCCTTTAACTCTTCAAATAGTTGGAAGGTGGACATGATGTCATCCGGAGTCATTTCCTTGAATCCATGGTGTTGTCTTATGTCCCACACCATTTGATGATGATACGGAGCAAGAGCGTGAAGCAACTTATCCACGAGACATCTCTTAGTCAAGTTGAATCCATCTTGTGTCTTGTCACATTCACATGACTCGATGTCGGCAGTGAGAGTCATGAGACGCACAAGAAGTTGCTTGGGAGTTTCACCTTTCTCCATACAAAAGTTTTGCAATTGCCCCTTGGCAATTTCATATTGAGCAAGCTGGAGAGTGGAGGTACCGTTCTTGGTTCTCACAATGGTATCCCATAATTCCTTGGCACTTGTGATATGTATGTATGGTCTCCTTTGCTTGTCGGTCATACCTCTTCTTATGCACATGGTTGCTGTGTCATTGAGATTCTTGTCATATATCTATCTTGGTGTAAGATTCTTTGGGTCAACAACTTGGTAACCATACTCCAAGATCTCCAACATCTCATCATTTCCATATCGAAGATGATCCTGCATAGCAACTCTCCACAAAGCAAAATCGGTAGTTTCATCAAGTAAAGGAGGTTTGCCTTCAGGGTTATACTTAGGTTTATCTATTTGAGGTCTTGCATAAAGCCAAGGAACACTAGAGTGTTCATTGCTAGGAGGTTGTTGGCCAATTGAAGGACTAGGCACAGCTGGCCTCAAGGCCGCACCACTAGAAAGTCGTGCAAGCATCGTGGTTAGTGTGGCTAGCCTTATTTGGACCAAGGCCTCAAGAGAGGCATCATGCTCCTCCTTTTTCTTAGTATGAGCTCGTTCCAGATCCTCTGAAGTGAAGGACTTGGCTTCCGTGGAAGCCGCGCCCGCATTCTTAGGATTTGCAACAAGGGGGGTCCCATCGGGGTTCATCTCGCTCTAGGGCGGTTAAGCCACAAGAATAGAGCACGAGGCTCTGATACCAATTGAAAGGATCGAGATGGACCTAGAGAGGGGGGGTGAATAGGTACAGTTACACATTTTAATTGTTACCTAGCAATTTTAGGCAATAATGCAGAATATGAAAGTGAGCCTAACAATTGCAAGTATGATGCTAAGAGCTAAGCAAGATAAATAAGTAACACAAGTATGTAAGTAAGTAATCACAATATGATTTAAGTAAGTGCTAAGAGACAAGTAACCACAAGTAAAGAGTTAGGATTAGGAATAACTGCAACTCTAGGATACAAGGATGTATTCCGGTGTTCACTTCCTTGGAGAGAAGCTACGTCACCGTTAGAGAGGTGGATGTTACCACGAAGGCACACCAACGCCATGAAGGCTCACCCTATTATCCCTTTGAGACAACACCATAGAGGCATTTCTCAACCACTAGTGGTAGACCTTGGGGTGGTCTCCAAACCCTCACAAACTTTTCCGGGGTAATCAAAATGGTCGATTCCTCTCCGAAAGACTCCTACCACCTAGGAGTCTCCAACCTCCAAGAGTAACAAGAACAAAGGGAAAAAGCTCAAGACTTGCTCAAATAACGAATTCCTTTGGTGCAAAGGTGGGGAAGGAGTGGATCTATCACTTGATCGGACAACTTCTCTAAAATGCTCTCCAATCCCTTGGGGATCTAAGATTTCGTGTGGAGGAGTGAGAGAGAGAGAGTGAAATGTGTTCTTAGCAAGCTCAAAGTGAATGGTCAACCTTATCCCGTGGGAGGGAGAAGGCTATATATAGTGTGAGTGCAACACAGACCGTTGAGCCACTTAGTGCACAGGGGTTGCGAACGTCTGGTGGGTACCGGACGACCGGTGACTCAGATTGGACCAGACGTCCGGCAGGGCCGCCGGTCATCCGGTCTAGAACATCTCCCAGGGACACAGACAAGGTATGAGTATCACAGTCAGCGGACATCCGGAAGGCGTCGGTCGTCTGTTGTCCGAACGTCCGGTGTGGTCGAAAATCTGCTAATAAACATTCTGTTGAAGTGCAGTGGATATCCGGAGGTGAGCGGACGTCCGGTGGGATCAAACTTATGCTAATATCTATTCTGTGGAGATGCATCGGACAACCGGGGAGAGCCGGAAGCCCGGTTGGCTGAGAGAGGCCGGACGTCCGTAGACTTTCGGCCGTTCGGTGATAGTTGAACCCATTATCATAGAATCAACCAATATTTGTGCATAAGTTTTGAGGAAGAATTTTGAGATGATATGTGAGGGAATTTTGTGTGTTTGAGCAAGTTCTTTCACTAAATCCAACGATCCCCTCTTAATAGTGCGGGATCCCTATACTCAAGAACAAACCGAAAAAGGAGCCGAAGCTTTCTGTCTTTGTCTTGTGTCTTTGCTCTTGAGTGATATATGTATATATATGTTTATGTCCGTAGTCAAATCCACACACAGCCCTTGTGATATAATCCTGAGATATACTTGATAAACATGATTAGTGCCAACATGCATGTTGTCATCAACATCAAAATATGATTAAGGGCATGATTGCACTTTCAACTGGGATCAAACACTATAAGATCGAACCCACTACCGGGCACCTCTTCCCATTGCAAGATAAATAGATCAAGTTGGCCAAACAAAACCCAAATATCGGAGAAGAAATATGATGTTATAAGAGATCATGCATAAAAGAGATCAAAGAAACTCAAATACTTTCATGGATATAAAAAGATAGATTTGATCATAAACTTGAAGTTCATCGATCCCAACAAACACACCGCAAAAGAGTTACATCATATGGATCACCAAGAGACCATTGTATTGTGAACGAGAGAGAGAGAGAGAGAGAGAGAGAGAGAGAGATGAAGCCATCTAGCTACTAACTACGGACCCGAAGGTCTACAAAGAACTACTCACGCATCATCAGAGAGGCACCAATGGAGGTGGTGAACCCCTCCGTGATGGTGTCAAGATTGCATTTGGTGGTTCTCGACTCTGCGGCGGCTGGATGAATATTTTGTCGACTCCCCTAGGGTTCTGGTATTTTTGGGATATTTATAGAGCAAAGAGGCGGTCCTGGGGACACCCGAGGTGGGCACAACCCACCAAGGCGCGCCTGGGGCGCGCCCTGGTGGGTTGTGCCCCCCTCAGGGCACCCCCAGGTGCAACCAGGGCCCATTGCCTTCCTTCTGGCCCATAAAAATCTCCGTAAAGTTTCATGGCATTTGGACTCCGTTTGATATTGATTTTCTGCGATGTAAAAAACATGGAGAAAGAACAACTAGCACTTGGCACTATGTCAATAGGTTAGTACCAAAAAATGATATAAAATGACTATAAAATGATTATAAAACATCCAAGATAGATAATAAAACAACATGGAACAATAAAAAAAATATAGATACGTTGGAGACGTATCAGCATCCCCAAGCTTAACTCCTACTCGTCCTCGAGTAGGTAAGTGATGAAAACATAATTTTTGATGTGGAGTGCTGTTCATCAAGTCATATCATATTCTTTTCTTTATAGCATGGACATTTGGACTTTATGTGATTCAAATCAATAGTCTAGTTTTGAAATAATAATTTAGATACTCAAGCATATCAACAAGCAACCATGTCTTTTAAAATATCAATGCTAAAACAAGTTATCCCTAGCCCATCATGCTCAAACATTCATCCATTCATGAAACACACTCGAATATTAACTACACCCAATACTTGAGCACGATCATATTGCCTCCTAGTTGGTGCTTTTATGAGAGAAGATGGAGACTCGAATTTAAAAATAAAAATTGCATAAAGTAAAAGAAAGGCCCTTCCCAGAGGGAAGTAGGGATTTGTAGAGGTGCTAGATCTTAAAGCGAATTTTTTTAGATAAAAACATTTTGGGACGTGTATCCATCCCACCAACGAAAACGACTTAGAGTTTCGAATACTTCCCATGTATAGATATGCCATAGGCGGTTCCCAAACCAAAAATAAGTTTATTCCTTTTTCCACCATAACTTTCACTTTCCATGGCTAACCGTATCCACGGGTGCCCTCCATACTAACACTTTCCAAGGAATTTATTATTTGACAACATAAAGTAATTTTTTTTGCATTTCGGGACTAGGCATCCCTAATACCTTTGCCTTACTCTCGTGTACTGACACGTGAACAAACACTCATCTTGATAATAACACATCTAGCATGGAAAATATTAGCCACCCGTTACCGTTCCGCGCGCGAAACAAACACACAAAAGAGAAGTTTATTTTGAAAACTAGAGATGGCACATGAAAATTTGCTTAGAACGGCAAAAGAATACCACATATAGGTAGATATAGTTGACTCATGTGGCAAAACTGGTTTAAAGGATTTTGGATTCACAAGTAGAGGTCATACTTAGTGCAAAATGAAGGCTAGCAAAAAGATTGGGAAGCGACCAACCAAGAAACGAATAATCTCATAAGCAAGCATTAAGCATAATTAACACTGAATAATGCACCACAAGTAGGATATAATTTTCATTGCATGATTATTGAATTTTGTGCATGCATAGGGAATCACAAACCTTAACACCAATATTCCTACTAAAGCATAATTACTCATCAACATAACTCTCATATCACATCATCATATCTCAAAACTATTACTAAGAATCAAGTTTATTTTGTCCAATGATCTTCATGACATTTTATTTTTTCTTTATCCTTCTTGGATGTCTATCACTTTGGGACTAATTTTCATATTTTGCTTTTCATAAGCTCAAACAAATATAAGTGAAGATCATGAGCATATCAAAATTTATTTCTCTCAAAATAATTTAAGTGAAGCATGAGAGAATTTCTTCAAAATTTTACTAACTCTAAAATAAATCTAAGTGAAGAAAGAGAGCATTTCTTCAAAAATAACAAAGCACACCGTGCTAAAAAAGATATAAGTGAAGCACTAGAGCAAGTCCTAGCTCATAAAAGATTTAAGTGAAGCATAGAGAGCAATTCTAGCAAGTCATGACATAATTTTGGCTCTCTCAAATAGGTGTGTCCAGCAAGGATTGATGACTTAAAGCACAAAATAAAATAAGAAAAGACACATATCATACAAGACGCTCCAAGCAAAACACATATCATGTGATGAATAAAAATATAGCTTTGAGTAAAATACCGATAGCTGTTGGAAGAAAGCGGGGATGCCACTCGGGGGCATCCCCAAGATTAGTTGGTTGCTCATTCTTGGATAATAGATTGGGATGCTGGGGCATCCCCAAGCTTAGGCTCTTACATCCTTCCTTCATCCATCGTAAGATAACCCAAAACATGAAAACTTCAATCACACAAAACTCAACAAAGCCTTCGTGAGATCCGTTAGTACAAGAATAATAAATCACTAATATAAGTGTTGTATCAAACCAATTCATATTTTGTTTTTGTATTATATCTAATGTATTCCAACTTTTCTATGGCAAAAACTCATCAAAGATAACCATAGAGCCATCAAAATAAGCACACAACACAAAGAAACAGAATCTGTCAAAACAGAACAGTCTGTAGCAATCTGACTATTTTGAATACTTCTGTAACTCAAAAAACATTGAAAAATTAGGACCACCTGAGAAATTTTTATATTGATCTACTTCAATTGGAATGGGCATTTTACCGCTCTCTGGTAAAAAATAAAATTAATTTCGTGAGCGTAAAAGTTCCTATTTTTTCAGCAAGATCAAACAACTGTTGCCCAAGAAGATCCTAAAGGCTTTACTTGGCACAAACACTAATTAAAACACAAAAAACACAATCATAACAGTAGCATAATTGTGTAAACACACACGAATAGAAAGAAAAAAGCAAAACTAAATTTTATTCATTGGGTTGCCTCCCAACAAGCGCTATAGTTTGATGCCCTTAGCTAGGCATATAGCAAGTATCATAATTAAAGTCTTTGTAATCCAAAAGAGTGGGTGCATCACTAGCTCAAGTTTTGACCTCTCCAAACCCACTTTCATCAGTTTTTCAACAAGATTTTCACCCTCCAAAATATTGGGACGCCTTCTACCTAAAGTTGACTCTTTTCCAGTCCCTTTTTCATCATTCTTAACTTTACTAAACAATGAATCAATAGAAGAAACACCAATCATTTTAAGATCTTCATCACTTTTATCCTCTAATGAGATTGGTTTAGAGGCCATTTGATTCACTAAGGTAGCTTGTGCATCGGATATTTTTCCTAACAAACTTTCGGCAAAAGCATACTTAGATTGGATATTGCAAACTTCTCTACTAACATCATCAAGTTGTTTTGTAATAGCATCTAGCACAACGGAGTGCTCCTTAAGTTCTTTAGTAAAATACTTATTATGCTCAAATTGTGTAGTCATATATTCCTTAGTACTTTTCTCAATTTCAAGCAAAATATTTGGGTAAGGAACATCATAATATTTTCTTTGAGATATCATGCCTACGCAAACAAGAACGCACACAAAAATAGATCTGGCAAGAAAACAGCAAACGGAAAAAGAGAGGCGAATAAAACAACAAATTTTTGTGAAGTGGGGGAGAGGAAAACGAGAGGCAAATGGCGAATAATGTAAATTGCAAGGAGATGAGGTTTGTGATTAGGAACTTGGTTATGTTGAAGATCCTCCCCGATAACGGCGCCAGAAATTCTCCCTGATGGTTGCTGCAACTACGTCGGTAATTCCCTGGAGAGGGAGGGATGATGTAGCACAGCTACGGTAGGTATTTCCCTCAGTTATGAAACCAAGGTATCGAACCAGTAGGAGAACCAAGCAACACAATGTAAACAACACCTGCACACAAATAACAACACCTCGCAACCCAACGTGTTAAAGGGGTTGTCAATCCCTTCCGGGGTACGACGCCTCAAGATAGGCAAGCGGACATGAGGTAAATTGTAGTAGATTGATAGATCGAACGCCAAATAAAATAAATAAAGATAAAACGCAGCAAGGTATTTTTGTATTTTTTGGTTTAATATATCTGAATAAAAATGCAAAGGAAAAGTAGATCGGAAGGCAAATATATGAGAAAGAAGACCCGGGGGCCGTAGGTTTGACTAGTGGTTTCTCTCGAGAAAAATAACAGATGGTGGGTAAACAAATTACTATTGGGCCATTGATACAACTTCAAGTAATTATGACGATATCCAGGAAATGATCATTACATAGGCATCACATCCAAGATTAGTAGACCGACTCCTGCCTGCATCTACTACTATTACTCCACACATCGACCGCTATCCAGCATGCATCTAGTGTATTAAGTTCATGGAAAAACAGAGTAATGCAATAAGAACAATGACATGATGTAGACAAGATCCGTTTATCTATATGGTGGTAGATATAGATCTCATCTTTTTATCCTTAGTAACAACGATACATACGTGTCGGTTCCCTTTCTGTCACTGGGATCAAGCACCGTAAGATCGAACCCACTACCAGGCACCTCTTCCCATTGCAAGATAAATAGATCAAGTTGGCCAAACAAAACCCAAATATCGGAGAAGAAATACGAGGCCATAAGAGATCATGCACAAAAGAGATCAAAGAAACTCAAATACTTTCATGGATATAAAAAGATATATCTGATCATAAACTCGAAATTCATCGATCCCAACAAACACACCGCAAAAGAGTTACATCATATGGATCTCCAAGAGACCATTGTATTGAGAATCAAGATATAGAGATGAAGCCATCTAGCTACTAACTACGGACCCGAAGGTCTACAAAGAACTACTCACGCATCATCGGAGAGGCACCAATGGAGGTGGTGAACCCCTCCATGATGGTGTCAAGATTGCATTTGGTGGTTCTCGACTCTGCGGCGGCTGGATGAATATTTCGTCGACTCCCCTAGGGTTTTGGTATTTTTGGGGTATTTATAGAGCAAAGAGTCGGTCTGTGGGGCACCCGAGGTGGGCACAACCCACCAGGGCGCGCCTGGGTCTCCTGGCGCGTCCTGGTGGGTCGTGCCCCCCTCGGGGCACCCCCTAGGTGCAACCAGGGCCCATTGCCTTCCTTCTGGTCCATAAAAATCTGCGTAAAGTTTCGTGGCATTTGGACTCCGTTTGATATTGCTTTTCTGCGATGTAAAAACATGGAAAAAACAGCAATTGGCACTTGGCACTATATCAATAGGTTAGTACCAACAAATGATATAAAATGACAAAAATGATTATAAAACATCCAAGATTGATAATAAAACAGCATTGAACAATCAAAAATTATAGATACATTGGAGACGTATCAGCGGTTTGACCGATAAAGATCTTTGTAGAATATGTAGGAGCCAATATGAGCATCCAGGTTTTGCTATTGGTTATTGACTAGAGATATGTCTTGGTCATGTCTACATAGTTCTCGAACCCATAGGGTCCGGACGCTTAACATTCAATGATGATTTGTATTATGAGTTATGTGTTTTGGTGACCGAAGTTTGTCGGAGTCCCGGATGAGATCACGAACATGACGAGCAGTCTCGAAATGGTCGAGAGGTAAAGATTGATATATTGGAAGGTTATATACGGACACCAGAATGGTTCCGATAAGGTTCGGGGATTTTTCGGAGTACCGGGAGGCTACTGGAACCCCCCGAGAAATTTAATGGGCCTAATGGGCCATAGTGGAGGAGAGGAGGCGCGCGCCCCCCTTGCCCAATCCGAATTGGACAAGGGGAGGGGGCGCGACCCCCCTCTTTCCTTCTCCTTCTCCCTCCTTTCCCCTTTCCCCCTCTCCGTTGGAAGGAAGGGGGGCGAATCCTACTAGGAGCGGAGTTGTAGCAGCCCGGATGTAACTTTCCATAATTTTAGCTCCAACTCTTGCCATTTCCGGCTATGTGTTATGATATTTCCTTCATGGTTGGGTTTTTGTCTTTTGTTTTGCATGTTGTTCATGTCATGCATTTCATATCATGTCATCAGGTGCATCTCAATTGCATTCGTGTTCGTCTCATGCATCCGGCCATTTTCCCCGTTGTCCGTTTCGGAATCCGACACTCCCACATGCACCCGTTGCACATCTTAGATCTCATTTCGTGAGCAGGAGAAAACGTTCTCGGAATGGGCTGAGATTTGTCGAGTGGCCTTGCTACATCACCGGTAGGCCGCCTGTCAAATTTCGTTCCATTTGGAGGTCGTTTGATGCCCCAACGATTAACCGGGTAACCGCAAAAGCCCCTTTCTCATTGTAGCCCAACACCCCTCCATAACAGCCCACTAGCCCATCTAAACCCCCTCAATTCTCTCCATCGTTGGATCGCGATCGTGTGGGCAAAAACCACACATCATTTGGACTCTCCTAGCTCCCCCTACCTATAAATATGCCCTCTCCCAGGAAATTTGCGTCCAAACCCTAACAGTCCTCCCTCTCAGCCGCCAGATGTGTCCGCCGGCCACCGGACACGCCCGTGCCGCCTGCCGCCGAACATGCCCGTGCCGCCGCCCCGAGCCAGTGGCACTCCGCCATGTGGCACCCCGCCGCGTCCCACCGCTGCCGGCCCGCGGAGCCCAGGGCGGGCCCGCGTGTGCGCCCGCACCGCCGCCTGCGTCCCACGCGAGCCCGCGCCGGAGCACCGCATCCTCGCCGCCTCCGTCCTCTGCCCGCCGGACCCCGCCGCCATCCGCCGCCAACCCTTGCCGCGCCTCCGTCCGCTCCGGCCGCAGCGCGCCGGACCTCCCGCCGGACCCCGCCGGCGTTGCCGCCCCCGTCGTCGAATCCGTGCCCGGATCCGGCTTCCCTGCGAGCTCCAGCCAGCCCCACTATCTCCGGATGCCGTCTCCTCCAACTTCGGCGTGAACTTCGGCGAACCTTGAGATCCGCGTCGGCAAACCCTAGATCTGGAGGTTGCATATTTTTTGTCCCAGGATTCTCACATTTTGTGCACCTCTTTGTCATGTCATATCTCCATGCTCATAGTTCCGATTCGTGCATATGATATATCGAAATGTTCGTCTCGTGATGCTCTACATGTTTGTGTCATTTTCATGCATGTTACTATCCATATTGACGCCCTAATATTTGTTGCAAAAGTGCTACATGATGTTGTCTACTGGAATTCATCATAACTTGCTGATTTGTCATTTTCATTGCATTTTGTGTGTGCATCCTATGAGCATCATGTCTACATGTTTTAGGAGAATCTCCATGCCATCTTTACAGTGGTGCAAGCTTTGTATTTTTATGAGCTCTTTCGTGACTAGCACAATCATGCAAAGTAGGCTATATGATGTTGCTGATTTCAGACAGTAATAAGTCATTTCCCGGTACATTATGTTGCTATGTAAACTTGTTGCCACAAGGAGATCCATGCACATTTTGATGAAGTTCAGTAAGAGTTTTTTGAAGATATGGTTATGCCCTATCCATTCGTGCCTCTGGTTGTAATTATGGAGTAGTGTAGCTTGTCATTACAATGCTCTACTTTTGCTAAATGTTGTTGCTGGCAGATTGTTAACATGAAGTTCATTTGTGCCATGTTGTTCTTTGCCTTTAGTACCAGCATGCCATGGCTTTGTTCGCCATGATATGGTCCTGTAGCATGTTGTTTGCTAGCTCCAAACATTGCTACCTGATGCTGTTTATACCATGTTTAGTATTTTCACCAAGTCTGCGAAGCTGTTATCATTTGCATTTTTGCCATGCTATTTTAGGCTTGTTCTAGTGAGTTCTAGCAGGAGCTCAATATTCATGTTTTGTAGAGCTTCACTGTGCTTCACTGACATGTGCTTTGTTGCTATGTTGGATTGCTGTTGCATAGTTTCAGGTTGCATCTTAAGTGCTATGATGCTATTAAGAGCAGTTTTGCATCGTTCTTGTTTTGCTCGTGATTTCCAAACCGTGCATCCGTTTACGGTGAGCCTTATATCATTTTCGACCGAAATCACTCAACCTTTCCAATAGCATGCTTGGTTTGCCAAGTTGATGCCATGATCATCCTCGTCCTTCCGGAGTACCCATATGCATTGCACATCATACCTTGCATTTCATGCCATGTCTTGCATCATGTTGCTTGTGCATTGCACCGTGATTGATTGTTGTCCCATTGCTTGTGTTCTTGCTTTGGGTAGAGCCAGGAGACAAGTTCGTGAACGAGGAACCTGTTGAGTACGTTTACAAGGAGCAAGCTTTTGACAACCCCGAGAACTTTGCTTGCTAGTTGTTCATTCTATCGCTATGTCGCGCTACCTACCACTTGTTTATCATGCCTCCCATATTGCCATGTCAAGCCTCTAAGCCACCTTCCTAGCAAACCGTTGTTTGGCTATGTTACCGCTTTTGCTCAGCCCCTCTTATAGCGTTGCTAGTTGCAGGTGCCTTGCAGGTTGTTCCATGTTGGTACATGGATATGTTGGGATATCATAACATCTCTTATTTAATTAATGCATCTATATACTTGGTAAAGGGTGGAAGGCTAGGCCTATTGCTTGGTGTTTTGTTCCACTCTTTCCGCCCTAGTTTCCTTCATACCGATGTTATGTTCCTTGATTTTGCGTTCCTTACACGGTTGAGGTTATGGGACCCCCTTGACAGTTCGCTTTGAATAAAACTCCTCCAGCAAGGCCCAACCTTGGTTTTACCATTTGCTTAATAACAACTAAAACTTGCCTAGGGACTTTCCGGACCCCGAGGGTTTTCTTAATTCACCCACTCGGGCCAGTGCTCCTCTGAGTGTTGGTCCGAACCGGGCAGCCTGCGGGGCCACCTCGGGGAAACTCGAGGGTTGGTTTTACTCATAGCTTGTCCCATCCGGTGTGCCCTGAGAACGAGATATGTGTAGCTCCTATCGGGATTTGTCGGCGCATTGGGCGGTCTTGCTGGTCTTGTTTTACCATTGCCGAAATGTCTTGTAACCGGGATTCCGAGACTGATCGGGTCTTTCCGGGAGAAGGAATATCCTTCATTGATCGTGAGAGCTTGTGATGGGATAAGATGGGACACCCCTGCATGGTATAAACTTTTCGAGAGCCGTGCCCGTGGTTATGTGGCAGATGTGAATTTGTTAATATCCGATTGTAGAGAAATTGACCCTTGACTTAATTAAAATGCATCAACCGCGTGTGTAGCCCTGATGGTCACTTTTCAGCGGAGTCCGGGAAGTGAACACGGTAGGGTTATGTATGAACATAAGTCGTTCAGGATCACTTCTTGATCGCTTCTAGTTTCACGAGCGTTGTGTAGTTTCTCTTCTTACTCTTCTACTCGTATGTTAGCCACCATATTTGCTTAGCGCTTGCTGCAGCTCCACCTCATAACCTAAGCTTAAATAGTCTTGATCTCGTGGGTTTTGAGATTGCTGAGTCCTCGTGACTCATAGATACTACCAAAACAGTTGCAGGTGCCGATGATACCAGTGCAGGTGATGCTACCAAACTCAAGTGGGAGTTCGACGAGGACCTTGGCCGTCACTACGTGTCTTTTCCGGATGATCAATAGTGGTTCCCAGTTGGGACGATCGGGATTTAGCATTTGGGGTTATCTTCTTTTCATTTGGATTTGTCCGTAGTCGGACTATGTGTGTACTCCGAATGATGTATGAATTATTTGATCTTTGTGTGACATGGCGATTGTAAGCCAACTATTTATCTATCCTTGTTCTTGTACATGGGATTGTGTGAAGATGACCCTTCTTGTGACAAAACCAAAATGCGGTTACGCCTCTAAGTCGTGCCTCGACACATGAAAGATATAGCCGCATCTTGGGCGTTATAGGAGTCCTAGTAGGACTCCCCCCTCTTGGCGTGCCCCCTTGGGCTGTCCTCCTCCTCCCCCCTCCTTTATATACGTGGGTAGGGGCACCCCAAAGACACAAAAGTTGTTTCTTTGCCGTGTGCGTTGCCCCCCTCCACAGTTTACTCCTCTGGCCATAGCGAAGCCCTGTGCGGATCACATCACCATCACCGTCACCACGCTACCGTGCTGTTAGAACTCTTCCTCGACCCTCTATTGTATCAAGAGCTCAAGGGACATTATTGATCTAAACGTGTGCTAAACACGGAGGTGCCGTGCGTTTGGTACTTGGATCGATTGGATCATGAAGACATTCGACTACATCAACCGCGTTAACATAACGCTTCCGCTTTCGATCTACGAGGGTAAATGGACACACTCTCCCCATCTCGTTGCTATGCATCTCCTAGATAGATCTTGCGTGATTGTGGATTTTTTTCTGAAATTGCATGCTACGTTCCCCAACAGTGGTATCAGAGCCATGTCTATGCATAGATGATATGCACGAGTAGAATACAAAGAGTTGTGGGCGATAATATTCATACTGCTTACCACCAACGTCTTACTTTGATTCGGCGGTATTGTTGGATGAAGCGGCCCGGACCGACATTACATGACCGCGTTCATGAGACCGGTTCTACCGACGTGCACTACAAAAAAACACACTTCCGTGATGATACGTGTTTGTCACAGTAGGTCATGTTTTCTGTCATGCATGTACATCCATGACGATTTTATGACAGAATCAAGATAGTCATACCTGTGCTGTCGTAGAAGTGTTCCATGACATTACCAAAATTATCATCACGGAAGTGTCCACTTCCATGACAATAAATCGCGTGTCATGGAAGTGCTTTCGTCAAGGGTGACCGACACGTGGCATCCACCATAACGGGTCGCTGTTAAGCTACCGGGTCTGGTTTTGGATCCGTTAACCTGCTAACAGCCCGGACCAATGAGGATTTTCCACGTGTAAAATTATCATTAGCCGGAGGAAACACGTGTTGGCTCACCGTTGGGACAGATGTCATCCATTAATATGACAGGAGGCGCCTATGATACGTCGACACGTGGCACGGCCCAACAGAGGCCCATTCCGGTGAAAAGGCCGACCCGTTTTACTTGGTCAAAAGGTAATGGGCCGACCCACGGAAAGCCTATTAACGACCTGTTTGTATATAGCCCATTTACGACCAGCTAACTCACGGCCCGTTACGGCCTATTGAAATTAAGACCAATAGCTTCATCTGGGCCGTCCAATATGATTCCAGCCTATTGTAACTTCCGGCCCATGTATGGCCCATGATGTCTTTTGGCCCATACGAGGCCATTTGTAACTCTTGGCCCATTAAGGGCCCATGGTGAATCTGGCCCGCAATGAACAGTGTACCGCTTTATACCCATCAATGGACCATTATTCCATTGGGCTGTTTCCAACCCGTGTTATCTTTCGGCCTTCTCAGGGCCCATTTATTCTTGGGCTCATTTCCAGCATTCGGTTACTTACGGCCCGTTACTGGCCTTTTCCGCTTGTGGGCCAAATTCAGCCAATGGTTACAATCGTCCCGTTAATCCGTTGGACCATTTTCATAGCATCATCAAAAACGGCCGATTAACAACGACCCGTTATTGTCGGCCCATAAACGGACGATTCCAAATCTAGCCCATATACAGCCCATAATGCGGTCTGTTGTCGACCCATGTTTGGCCTATCGATCATACGACCCATAGAAGGCCCATTGATGCTACGACCCGTGAAGGCCCATTGTTTCTACGGCCCTTAGAATGCCCATTGTTTCTACGGCCCGTAGGAGGCCCATGGTAAGTACAGTAAATATGTAGCCCATGGTTATTGTGGCCTAGTTTTTTAAAAATAGGTTATTGCGGCCACTAGCAAACCACGAAAAAAGAACAACACTTACTACAAGCAAATAAATAAACAAGACAATGAGGAAATAAATAAGCAAGCAACTTACGCTAGGCCATCACGGCTATTACACATATTACATCCATTGGGCATCAAAGTTCGCCACCTGTGCAAATAAACGCCGTAGCAAAACAAGTCTAGAACTGAAACCACTTTAGAAGAGCTCAAGAAACAATATCCTGGGTACCCATAATGCTAGCAAGATTCTTAGCAAGTTTATTAACTTTCTCTTGTTTGGCTCTTAAATCCTCCAGCGCTTGCTGTTGCACTAGAAAGTATGCATCTGAATTTTGCAGGGACTTCCTCAGTCCTTCATCTTCCTGTTGCAGCACATCTGATCGATGTCTTTCAACTTGAAGTTGAGACTCAAGAAGACGAACTGATTCAGGCAGCGAGTTCGAAGAGCTTGTGCCAGCAGTAGTGGCCAGTAAATCAAACACTACAACAAGACATGACTTTTGGGTTCTCTCACTATCGTCAAGATAGGTTTTATCAACTTTCTTGGAGACCGACAGGGATGTCTCACTATCTTGAACCTTATCTGCATTACTTCCTTTTCCATTGCATAACGGGGTACTGTTCTCCAATATTTTGTCCGCATTCTAAAAGAGAAACAAGAAGACACATCACATGTTTACCATGTTGTATATGAAACTCAATTTGGTAAATCAGTTCAGTAGTAAAGTGGACAGGATAACAACATGAAACAAACATATATCTATGTATGATGGTCACTTTATGGTCTATATCATTCTAGTTTTTGTTGCCAAATCAAGATAGAGACACAATTTCAATAATATTTGTTCAAGACAAAGCAGAATAGACAGAATATAAGTGTGGGATACTATAGAGCAATAACAACACTTGTAATGTCCATGCCATGAGAACATAACTGTTTATTGAATTGAAACTGAAATCAATATAGAGCAAGTTACAACATCAAACCAGTTAAAGAAACAGGTTTAAAACATACATGTTGCGCCATTCGAGTTTCAATTCTATCCTTCAAATTTGAAAATAGTTGGTATGAGTAAATACAGTGATGCAAGATAAAAGGAGTATGAACCATAGCTACAGAACCTGACATGAGAACAATTCCTCTTCCCCTTTAAGCGTTGAGTTGGGATTCGGAGTGGTGGTCCTCGTGCTTTGGGCACTGCAGTTCCCTTACTAACTGCTCATGTTTGGGTGCTCTATGGTGGAGATGATGCTATGTCAACTAGAACTGGGTTACTATCTACTGGGGTTGGGGTTAGAAGGGGTGTAGCTAGTTCTCTGTCCAACTGGGTAGGGGTACAATCTGCGAGAGTCTGGGTTATGTGTGGTGGGGCTGGTTCTTGGGCAAGTACAATCGTGGTTCTATCTGCATCAACTGGTAGCACTATCTTTTCTAAAGATCATGTTGTTACTCCCTTAGATACTGCCATCACCCTCTCCAATTCAAATGGCTGATAAACAAGAAAAGTAATTGAATGTACAACCATTGTATGATGGACATGTGCAATGGATAGTGGGGAATAAAAGAGGGCATGAAATAATTCACATTTATGTTGTCTAACCAAACATGATAGCATGACACGATTTCACATATATGATGGCTAACTAAACATGATAGCATGACACAATTTCACATTATGATGGCTAACTAAAAAATATGGAAAGACATAGTTCAAAATATGATGACTATGTAAACAGGATGACATGATTTAACTATATAATGTGTTTATTAAATTGGTTGGCATGCCATAATTCACATACATGCCGCCTATGGAAACATGATAGCATGGTATAATTCATGGATAGAATGACATAATTCAAAATATGATGAGTGTAAACACCAAACAGGATGAGATGATATAACTATATGATGTCTTTATTAAATGGGTTGCCGTGCCATAATTCAGATAGATGTTGTGTATGTAAACATGATGGCATCATATAATTCAAATATATGATTTATATAGTAATCAAGTAAGCAGATGGCAATCCATATATGATGTAAAAACTAAGCAATGCAAGACAACATGCATGACATGGGTAATATAACCCTACCAAGTTTGACCATAGACCTCAGGTGGAAAATAGGACTGGTCATCAGTCTTTGAATCCTCCTCCAAGGAGCTTCCTGTAACCAGCAAGATGTCTACTTCAGCAGGTAGCATTGTCTGCTCTGAATACCTTGTTTTCACTCCAGATACTTCCATCACCGCTTCAAATGGCTGATGCACAGGAAGAGTAGTTGAATATACAAACATTGTCGACAAATGGAACACGTAATACAAAAAAATGATAGCATGATATAATTCACATACATGATGATTGGCTAGACAGCATGGCATTGCATAATTCACATAAATAATTCCTTTGCAACAAGATATCATTGCATAATTCACATATATAATGTATTGCAACAAGATGGCAATGCATAATTCACTTATATGTTAATTAGACATTAAACATGTGGCATTCACACAGAGCATGTCTAAACTAATCAAATGACAAAGCAATGCAAGACACCATACGCACGATATGAGCAACATAACCCTGCCAAGTTAGAGCATACACCTCGGGGGGCGGGGGAATATGACTGGTCATCTGTCTCTGAATCCTCCTCTGAGGAGCTATCCGTAACCAGCGAGATATGCGCTTCATCAGATAGCATAGTCTGCTCTAAAGACCTTGTTTTCACTCCAGAATTTTCCATCACCATGTCAAATGGCTGATGCACACGAAGAGTAGTTGAATGTACTAACATTGTTGACAAATGTAATACGTAACGAAAAAAAGGATGACCTGATATAATTCACATATAAGATGACTGGCTAAGCAGGATGGCATTGCAAAATTCACATATGTGATGCCTGGCCAAACAAGATGGCGTTGCATAATTCACATAAATGATGAATAAACTAAACAAATGGCATTCACACAAAGCATGTCTAAACTAAGAAGATGACATATTTTATGTATAAAGTAAGCAATGCAAGGCACCATATGCATGATATAACCAACATCAGCATGCCATGTTAGAGTGAAGACCTCAGGGTGTAAATAGGAGTGGTCTTCTCCTTCCGAATCCCCCTCAGAACAGATATCTTCCTCTCGATTACAATCCGAAATGGGTGGAGGGGGGCTACCTTTGCGCCTACCATGGAGCGATGTCCGCATGAAATTTTATTGCCATGCAAGGCTCGTCTCTTTTGCTCTACATGTTCAGTTCCATTGTGTACAATAACTGACATGCATAGGAATAAAACATAGTGAGATTATGTAAGGAGTGCATGCAGAAATCCAGAGTGATGGTAACAACCTATGGATAGACCCAAAACCAATGATAGCAAGCAGATAATGTCTTTAGTTAAAAAATACAG